>NC_057800.1:203628685-203928685 GCF_018294505.1 Triticum aestivum | reverse complement strand
TCATCGAAGAAGAAGACGATGCCACTTCACTAGCCATGGCTTCACTGCATCTCGACACTGCACCAGGCCCCTCTGCACCACTAAACTCCAACGTCTTCAAACCTTTTTGGTCCTTACTGACAAAAGGAGGAGAAGCATATGAGTTGATAGTCTTCAAGCGGGTCCATATGGGTGGTTGCTATTTTTTTGCTAAGTGGTTACAACTCTCGTTTTTGATACATTTGGTTCTTTGGGTTGTAACACTTAAACTTGATGGTCGTCTGCCACTTTGCGATGCGATGATAAATTCCGCATGAAGTCATTCTGCAGACGTCCATTTTTCACTATGCATGTCATTATCTTCGTTATATCTTTATATGCATAATGAATTGTCACCATCAGTTGAAGAGGGTCTCCACAATTAAAACCTGCCATGTGCATTTGCATTCAAGAGCAAACTACTTATATGCACATCTTCAGGGGAGCCTTTTGCTACTTATGAAGAAAATACCTTTACCCTTACAATTTCACATACTTCTATCCCCGTTGAAAACTTCAACCAGTTTGTCATCAATCACCAAAAAAGGGGAGATTCTAAGTGCATCTAGTGCCACCCCTAGTTGGTTTTGGAGTATTGATGACAAACTTGGTCGAGGGACTAGTGGGTTTGTGAGAATTGCAGGATAACACAGGTAGTAGTGCCTCATTGATTCGGTTTACCTACCAGAGATGCCCCCTAAAAATGTGTGAAGACACTGAAGACAATGGTGGTCTGTGAAGAGATTCACATTGAAGACTATGACATGAGAAGACATCGCATGAAGACTATGGATTGCGAAGACATAGTTATTTCGTAGTTTCCTTTTATTCTTTGTTGAGTCATAGGAACCACCGTACTGTTAAGTGGGGCCCAAGTGAAGGAAGTCGGAGTGACTGAAGTGATGCTCAACCAAATCCTATGTCTTCGAGCGAAGACAATGAGAGCAAATCTTATGCAGAGCTGGATACGTCAGCTTTACTTGTAGCCCAAGTCAAGCTGTCACGTGTGTTTGAAATCTGACCATTGGACACGTGTCAGTTCCCTAGTGACCCAGGATCATTTCGGTCAAATCAGGTCGGGTTGCCTCCTGGCTAATAGCCCACCCCCTACACCATAAATTGGTGGCTGCTCAGAGTTAGTGCACAGCTTTTGTCGTTTGAGAGCAACCCGCCTCTGAAGCTTTTGAGAGAGAAATCATTGCGAGGACAAAGCCCTAAACACCCAAAGCCAAAGAGTGTAAGGCATCACTGAAGTCTTTCTGTCTGCGTGATCTGAAGACTTGTTACACTTGAGGACTGTGAATCCTCCAGCCGGTTAGGCCTCGCGTTCTGAGCATCCAAGAGTCGTTGTGGATCACCGGTGAACGAAGTCTGTGAAGGTTTGTAAGTCTCGTGTCCTTAGCTCAAGGGTGATTGGGCGAGGACTATGTGTCCTTAGCTCAAGGGGAATAAGGTGAAGATGCGGTCTTCTGAGTTAAATCTAAGCCTCCCTAACCAGACGTACAGTTGTCACAGCAACTGGAACTGGTCCAACAAATCCTTGTCCTTGCCAATCAACTGGTTCTATCCTCTACCTCTCTTTACTTACTGTTTGTCCTCGTGAAGTCATTGCCTTGTTGCATGATCTGATTGACTTCACTGTGTGAAGACTGTTGTTGTTTGGCTTCATACTATCTTCCACCCCGATGCATACTACCTAGCTGCTAATAGTCTTCGTGCTTTCACTTCATTGCTTACTTGACTATGGTTTGTCTAGTGTAGTCTACCTTTCGCTGCATATCAATAGGTTCATTTCTACTATTTGCCCCCGTGTTTTGAAGACTTTCATAAAAATTGCATATTCACCCCCCTCTAGTCGATAACTAGCACTTTCATATTTCCCTTGAGCTAAGTGAAGGAAATATGCCCTAGAGGCAATAATAAAGTTGTTATTTATATTTCCTTATATCATGATAAATGTTTATTATTCATGGTAGAATTGTATTAACCGGAAACTTAGTACATGTGTGAATATATAGACAAACAGAGCGTCACTAGTATGCCTCTACTTGACTAGCTCGTTGAATCAAAGATGGTTAAGTTTCCTTGCCATGGACATGAGTTGTCATTTGATTAATGGGATCACATCATTAGATAATCATGTGATTGACTTGACCCATTCCGTTAGCTTAGCATTTGATCGTTTAGTATATTGCTATTGCTTTCTTCATGACTTATACATGTTCCTATGACTATGAGATTATGCAACTCTCGAATACCGGAGGAACACTTTCTGTGCGACCAAACGTCACAACGTAATTGGGTGATTATAAAGGTGCTTTACAGGTATCTCCGATGGTACTTGTTGAGTTGGCATAGATCAAGATTAGGATTTGTCACTCCGATTGTCAGAGAGGTATCTCTAGGCCCTCTCGGTAATGCACATCACTATAAGCCTTGCAAGCATTGTAACTAAAGAGTTAGTTGTGGGATGATGCATTACGGAACGAGTAAAGAGACTTGCCGGGAACGAGATTGAATTAGGTATTGAGATATCGACGATCGAATCTCGGGCAGGTAACATACCGATGACAAAGGGAACAACGTATGTTGTTATGCGGTTTGACCGATAATGATCTTTGTAGAATATGTAGGAGACAATATGAGCATCTAGGTTCCCCTATTGGTTATTGACCGGAGACGTGTCTCGGTCATGTGCACATAGTTCTCGAACCCGTAGGGTTCACACGCTTAACATTCGGTGACGATCGGTATTATGAGTTTATGTGTTTTGATGTACCGAAGGTAGTTCGGAGTCCCGGATGAGATAGGGGATATGACAAGGAGTCTCGAAATGGTCGAGACATAAAGATTGATATATTGGACGACTATATTTGGACATCGGAAAGGTTCCTAGTGATTCGGGTATTTTTTGGAGTACCTGGGAGTTACGGGAATACGGGGGAAGAAGTATTGGGACTCATGGGCCAAGTGGTGGAAGAGAGGAGGCAGGGTGCGCCCCCCCCCCTAGCCCAAACCAAATTGGACTAGGGGGCCGGCCCCCCTTTCCTCCTTTCGTCCCTCTCCTTCCTTCTCCCTCTCCTCCTTCCTTTCCCCCTCCTAGTCGGAGTAGGAAAGGGGAGTCCTACTCCTACTAGGAGGAGGACTCCTCCTCCTGGCGCACCCTCCAAGGGCCGGCCGGCCTCCCCCTTGCTCCTTTATATACAGGGGCAGGGGGCACCCCAATATACACAAGTTGATTGTTCCAAGCCGTGTGCGGTGCCCCCCTCCACCATAATCCACCTCGATCATATCGTAGCGGTGCTTATGCGAAGCCCTACATCGGTAGCAACATCATCACCGTCATCACGCCGTCTTGCTAACGGAACTCTCCCATGAAGCTCTGCTGGATCGGAGTTCGTTGGACGTCATCAAGCTGAACTTGTGCTGAACTCGGAGGTATCATACATTCGGTACTTGGATCGGTCGGATCGTGAAGACGTATGAGTACATCAACTGCGTTCTCAAAACGCTTCCGCTTACGGTCATGAGGGTACGTGGACGATACTCTCCTCTCTCGTTGCTATGCATCACCATGATCTTGCGTGTGTGTAGGAATTTTTTTGAAATTACTACGTTCCCCAACACTGGCATCCGAGCCAGGTTTATGCGTAGATGTTATATGCACGAGTAGAACACAAGTGAGTTGTGGGCGATACAAGTCATATTGCTTACCAGCATGTCATACTTTGATTCGGCAGTATTGTTGGATGAAGCGGCCCGGACCGACATTACGCAGACGCTTACGCGAGACTGGTTCTACCGACGTGCTTCGCATACAGGTGGCTGGAGGGTGTCAGTTTCACCAACTTTAGTTGAATCGAGTGTGCCTACGCCCGGTCCTTGTGAAGGTTAAAACAACACATACTTGATGAAATATCGTTGTGGTTTTGATGCGTAGGTAAGAACGGTTCTTGCTCAGCCCGTAGCAGCCACATAAAACTTGCAACAACAAAGTAGAGGACGTCGAACATGTTTTTGCAGGGCATGTTGTGATGTGATATGGTCAACACATGATCAGATATAAGTTGTTGTATAATATGATCATGTTTTGTTGAAGTTATCGGCAACTGGCAGAAGCCTTATGGTTGTCTCTTTATTGCATAAGATGCAAGTGCCAAGTAATTGCTTTATTTATCGCTATGCGATAGCAATAGTTGCAAGAGCAATAGTTGGTGAGACGATCATGTGACGACATGTTGATAGAGATCATGGTGTCATGCCGGTAACAATGAAGATCATGACAATACTTTGGAGATGGAGATCAAAAGCACAAGATGATGATGGCCATATCATGTCACATATTTTGATTGCATGTAATGTTTATCTTTTATACATATTATTTTGCTTAGTTCGATGGTAGCTTTATAAGATGATCTCTCACTAAATTCCAAGGTACAAGTGTTCTCCCTGAGTATGCACCATTGCCAAAGTTCGTCGTGCCGAGACACCACGTGATGATCGGGTGTGATAAGCTCTACATTCACATACAACGGGTGCAAGCCAGTTTTGCACACACAGAAATACCCGGGTTAAACTTGACGAGCCTAGCATATGCAGATATGGCCTCGGAACACTGGAGACCGAAAGGTCGAGCGTGAATCATATAGTAGATATGATCAACATAATGATGTTCACCATTGGAAATTACTCCATCTCACGTGATGATCGGACATGGTTTAGTTGATTTGGATCACATGATCATTTAGATGACTAGAGGGATGTCTATCTAAGTGGGAGTTCTTAAGTAATATGATTAAATTGAACTTTAATTTATCATGAACTTAGTCCTGATAGTATTTGCATAACTATGTTCCTAGAGAAAACTAAGTTGAAAAATGTTAGTAGCAATGAAGCGGATTGGATCCGTGATGTGAGGATTATCCTCATTGCTGCACAGAAGAATTATGTCCTTGATGCACCGCTAGGTGACAGACCGATTGCAGGAGCATATGCGAATGTTATGAATGTTTGGCAAAGCTCGGTATGTTGACTACTTGATAGTTTAGTGCACCATGCTTTACGGCTTAGAACCGGGACTTCAAAAATGTTTTTAATGCCACAGAGCATATAAGATGTTCCAAGAGTTGAAATTAGTATTTCAGACTCATGCCCATGTCGAAAGGTATGAGACCTTTGACAAGTAATTTTCCTACAAGATGGAGGAGAATAGCTCAGCTAGTGAGCATGTGCTCAGAATGTCTGAGTACTACAATCACTTGAATCAAGTGGGAGTTAATCTTCCAGATAAGATAGTGATTGACAGAGTTCTCTAGTCGCTATCACCAAGTTACTAGAACTTCGTGATGAACTATAATATGCAAGGGATAACGGAAACAATTCCCAAGCTCTTCGTGATGCTGAAATCGACGAAGGTAGAAATCAAGAAAAGCATCAAGTGTTGATGGTTGACAAGACCAGTAGTTTCTAGAGAAGGGGAAGGGGAACTTCAAAAAGAATGGCAAGCAAGTTGCTGCTCCCGTGAAGAAGCCCAAAGCTAGACCCGAGCCTGAAACTGAGTGCTTCTACTACAAAGGAAATTGTCACTGGAAGTGGAACTGCCCTAGATACTTGGTGGATAAGAAGGATGGCAAAGTGAACAAAGGTATATTCGATATACATGTTTGTGATGTGTAGTTTACTAGTGTTTATAGCAACCCCTCGACATTTGATACTGGTTCAGTTGCTAAGAGTAGTAACTCGAAACGGGAGTTGCAGAATGAACAGAAACTAGTTAAGGGCGAGGTGACGATGGGTGTTGGAAGTAGTTCCAAGATTGATATGATCATCATCGCACACTCCCTATACTTTCGGGATTAGTGTTGAACCTAAATAAGTGTTATTTGATGTTTGCGTTGAGCATGAATATGATTTGATCATGTTTATTGCAATACGGTTATTCATTTAAGTTAGAGAATAATTGTTATTCTGTTTACATGAATAAAACCTTCTATGGTCATACACCCAATAAAAATGGTTTGTTGGATCTCGATCGTAGTGATACACATATTCATAATATTGAAGCCAAAAGTTGCAAAGTTAATAATGATAGTGCAACTTATTTGTGGCACTGCCGTTTAGGTCATATTGGTGTAAAGCGCATGAAGAAACTCCATGCTGATGGGATTTTGGAATCACTTGATTATGAATCACTTGATGCTTGTGAACCATGCCTTATGGGCAAGATGACTACGACTCCATTCTCCGGAACAATGGAACGAGCAACTGACTTATTGGAAATAATACATACTGATGTATGTGATCCGATGAGTGTTGAGGCTCACGGTGGGTATCTTTATTTTCTGACCATCACATATGATTTGAGCAGATATGGGTATATCTACTTGGTGAAACACAAGTCTGAAACACTTGAAAAGTTCGAAGATTTTCAGAGTGTAGTAGAGAATCATCGTAACAAGAAAATGAAGTTTCTACTATCTGATCGCAGAAGCAAATATTTGAGTTACGAGTTTGGCCTTCAATTAAAACAATGTGGAATAGTTTCACAAACTCATGCCACCTGGAACGCCACAGCATAATGGTGTGTCCGAACATCATAACCGTACTTTATTGGATATAGTGCAATCTATGATGTCTCTTACCGATTTACCACTATCATTTTGGGGTTATGCGTTAGAGACGGTTGCATTCACATTAAAAAGGGGCACCATCTAAATCCATTGAGACGACACCATATGAACTGTGGTTTGGCAAGAAACCAAAGTTGTCATTTCCTAAAGTTTCGGGTTGCGATGCTTATGTGAAAAAGTTTCATCCTAATTAGCTCAAACCCAAATCGGAGAAGTGTGTCTTCATAGGATACCCAAAAGAAAATGTTGGGTACACCTTCTATCACAGATCTGAAAGGCAATATCTTTGTTGCTAAGAGTGGATCCTTTCTAGAGAAGAAGTTTCTCTCGAAAGAAGTGAGTGTGAGGAATGTAGAACTTGATGAGGTAATTGTACCTTCTCCCGGATTGGAAAGTAGTTCATCACAGAAATCAGTTCTAGTGATCTCTACACCAATTAGTGACGAAGCTAATGATGATGATCATGAAACTTCAGATCAAGTTACTACCAAACCTCGTAGGACAACCAGAGTGGTACGGTAATCCTTTTTGGAAGTCATGTTACTAGACCATGACAAACCTACGAACTATTAGGAAGCGATGATGAGCCTAGATTCCGCGAAATGGCTTTAGGCCATGAAATCTGAGACGGGATCCATGTATGAGAACAAAGTATGGACTTTGATTGATTTGCTTGATGATCGGTGAGTCATTAAAAATAAATGGATCTTCAAGAGGAAGACGGACGCTGATAGTAATGTTACTATCTACAACGCTAGACTTGTCGAAAAGGGTTTTTGACAAAGTTCAAGGTGTTGACTATGATAAGATTTTCTCACTTGTAGTGATGCTTAAGTTTGTCCAAATCATGTTAGCAAATTGCCACATTCTATGAAATATGGCAAATGGATGTCAAAACTACATTCCTTAATGGATTTCTTAAAGAAGAGTTGTATATGATGCAACCAGAAGGTTTTGTCGATCCTAAAGGTGCTACCAAAATGTGCAAGCTCCATGGATCCATCTATGGACTGGTGCAAGCATCTCGGAGTTGGAATATATGCTTTGAAGAGTTGATCAAAGCATATGGTTTTATACAAACTCGCGGTGAAGCCTGTATTTACAAGAAAGTGAGTGGGAGCACTACAACATTTCTAATAAGTATATGTGAATGACATATTTTTGATCGGAAATAATGTAGAATTTTCTGGAAAGCATAAAGGAGTGTTTGAAAAGAGTTTTTCAAAGAAAGACCTCGATGAAGCTGCTTACATATTGAGCATCAAGATCTATAGAGATAGATCAAGACGCTTGATATATTTTCAATGAGTACATACCTTGACAAGAGCGGTGTTGAACAGTCAAAGAAGGAGTTCTTGCCTGTGTTGCATGGTGTGAAGTTGAGTAAAGACTCAAAACCCGACCACGACAGAAAATAGAAAGAGAATGAAAAGTCATTTCCCATGCCTCAGTCATAGGTTCGATAAAGTACGACATGTTGTGTACCAAACATATTGTGTACCTCACCATAAGTTTGGCAAGAGAGTACAATAGTGATCCAGGAGTGGATCACTGGACAGTGGTCAAAAATATCCTTAGTGGAATAAGGAAATGTTTCTCAGTTATGGAGGTGACAAAGAGTTCATCGTAAACAGTTACGTCGATGCAAGCTTTGACACTGATCTGGATGACTCTAAGTCTCAATCTAGATACATATTGAAAGTGGGAGCAATTAGCTAAAGTAGCTCCATGCAGAGTATTGTAGACATAGAAATTTGCAAAATACATACAGATCCGAATGTTGCAGACCCGTAGACTAAACTTCTCTCACAAGCAAAACATGATCAGTCTTTGGGTGTTAATCACATAGCGATGTGAACTAGATTATTGACTCTAGAAAACCTTTTGGGTATTAGTCACATGGAGATGTGAACTAATCACATAAAGATGTGAATTATTGGTGTTAAATCACATGATGATGTGAACTGGATTATTGACTCTAGTGCAAGTGGGAGACTAAAGGAAATATGCCCTAGAGGCAATAATAAAGTTGTTATATATATATTTCCTTATATCATGATTAATGTTTATTATTCATGCTAGAATTGTATTAACTGGAAACTTGTTACATGTGTGAATATATAGACGAACAGAGCGTCACTAGTATGCCTCTACTTGACTAGCTCGTTGAATCAAAGATGGTTAAGTTTCCTAGCCATGGACATGAGTTGTCATTTGATTAATGGGATTACATCATTAGAGAATGATGTGATTGACCTGACCCATTCCATAAGCTTAGAATTTGATCGTTTAGTATATTGCTATTACTTTCTTCATGACTTATACATGTTCCTATGACTATGAGATTATGCAACTCCCGAATACCAGAGGAACACTTTGTGTGCTACCAAACATCACAACTTAACTGGGTGATTATGAAGGTGCTCTACAGGTGTCTCCGATGGTACTTGTTGAGTTGGCATAGATCAAGATTAGGATTTGTCACTCCGATTGTCGGAGAGGTATCTCTGGGCCCTCTCGGTAATGCACATCACTATAAGCCTTGCAAGCATTGTAACTAAAGAGTTAGTTGCGGGATGATGCATTATAGAACAAGTAAAGAGACTTGCTGGTAACGAGATTGAACTAGGTATTGAGATACCGACGATGGAATCTTGGGCAAGTAACATACCGATGACAAAGGGAACAACGTATGTTGTTATGCGGTTTGACCGATAAAGATCTTCGTAGAATATGTGGGAGCCAATATGAGCATCCAGTTTCCGCTATTGGTTATTGACCAGAGACGTGTCCCGGTCATGTATACATAGTTCTTGAACCCGTAGGGTCCGCACGCTTAGCGTTCAGTGACGATCGGTATTACGAGTTTATGTGTTTTGATGTAACGAAGGTAGTTCGGAGTCCCGGATGAGATCGGGGATATGACGAGGAGTCTCGAAATGGTCGAGACGTAAAGATCGATATATTAGACAACTATATTCAGATATCAGAAAGGTTCTGAGTGATTCGGGTATATTTCTGAGTACCGGGGAGTTACGGGAATACGGGGAAAGAAGTATTGGGCCTCATAGGCCAAGTGGTGGAAGAGAGGAGGCAGGAGAAGGCAGGGCGCCCCCCCCCCCTAGCCCAAACCGAATTGGACTAGGGGGCCGCCACCCTTTCCTCCTTTCCTCCCTCCCCTCTCCTCCTTCCTTTCCCCCTCCTAGTCAGAGTAGGAAAGGGGAGTCCTACTCCTACTAGGAGGAGGACTCCTCCTCCTGGCGCGCCCTACAAGGGCCGACCGGCCTCCCCCTTGCTCCTTTATATACAGGGGCAGGGGGCACCCCAAGACACACAAGTTGATAGTTCCAAGCCATGTGCGGTGCCCCCCTCCACCATAATCCACCTCGATCATATCGTAGCGGTGCTTAGGCAAAGCCCTGTGTCGGTAGCAACATCGTCACCGTCATCATGTCGTCGTGCTGACGAAACTCTCCCGCGAAGCTCTGCTGGATCGGAGTTCATGGGACGTCATCGAGCTGAACGTGTGCTGAACTCGGAGGTGCCGTACATTCGGTACTTGGATCGGTCAGATCGTGAAGACGTACGACTACATCAACCGCGTTCTCATAACGCTTCCGCTTATGGTCTACGAGGGTATGTGGACGATACTCTCCTCTCTCGTTGCTATGCATCACCATGATCTTGCGTGTGCGTAGGAATACTACGTTCCCCAACACTAAGGACACCTAGTCATCGTCCAATCAGTCTGGTAAGTCTTCAAGGTAGACTTCCAAACCTTCACAGACTTCGTTCACCAGCGATCCATAATGACTCTTGGATGGTCATAACGCAACGCTTAACCGGCTGGAGGATTAATACTCCTCAAGTGTAACAAGTTGTGACGCCCGGATAATTAAGCTACAGTGGTCCCACGCTAATGGTGCCACGTCACCACGGTTACTAGTCTATAGTTAGATCAAAACCGGTCCAAAATTCAAATTCAAAGTTTGGTAAATAATAAAGATTTTCAAACATTAAAATAAAAATGTTCGGGTTGTACTAAATATTACATAGATAAATATGGTATAGTAAACACATTTTTATAAAATGTCTAAGTAATTTAAAATGAGTTAAAACAGAAAAGAAAATAATAAAAAAAAAGAAAATACAAAAGAGAAACCCCCACCCGTTGGGCCAACCGGCCCAGCTGGCCACCAGGCCGGCCAGGCCGGCCCACCCCGCACCCCCATATGCCTCCCCCCCACTCCCCACTCGGTCCAGCCCGCATCCCCCACCGACACTTCCCCCCCCCTCTCGAAAATATCTCTCCCCCTCTCCCCCGATTGGATCGGGATCGAGGGAGGAGCCCACCGTCGCCGCCAGGCCTCATCGCCGCCGAACGCCGCCTCCTCGTCCTCCTCCTCGCCGGTCCTCCCCGACCGCCGTCACGCCCGCTGCCCGTTGCCCTACTCCCCGCCGTGAGCGCCCCCCCTTCCTTCCCCTTTCCCCGCGGTCACCGCCCGCGCTCCGGCGCCACCGTCGCCCGCGCCCTGCCGCGCCGGGCCGTCCCGCCCCCGACCCCTCCCCTCTCCCCCTCGCTCACTCACCGCGCCGTCCGGGCTCCGGCACGCCCGCGCCTCGGCGGCGCCCGCACGCGCCCACGCGGCCACAGCCGCGGCCCCGCACGGCCACGCACGGCCGCCCCCCCCCTCGCACGGGCCTCGTCCCGGTTCTCCCCGCCCGCGCGGCTCGCCGTCCGCGCCCGGTGCGCGACCGCACCCCCGGCCTCCTCTCCCTCCGGCGACGCCGGCCCCTCCCCGCTTCCCCGTGCTGCTCCCCTGCCTCGGCCTCGCGCGAGCGCCCCCCCCCCCGGAACCCCGTCCCGCGCCGTTCGCCGCCTCAGCCGGTGCCCCGCTGCTGCGGTGGCCCCGTGCTCCCCCGCCCCTCTCCGTCGACGCCCCGGCTCCGGCCGCTGCGGCCGGCGTCTTCCCTGGCCGGCACCCTGCTACGCTGGGTCAGGGGCTCGTCCGCTAACGGGCGCCCCGTAGCCCCTTGCACCCGTGCGCCCATGCGCCCACACCCATTAAGGCCCCCTGTGGGCCAATGACAGTGGGGGCCCGCCCTGGAATGTTTTAGAAAAAAATATATTAAATAAATAAATAATAACTAAAATAATTAAAATATTAACTAATTAATTAATTAAGTAATTAATTAAGTTAATTAATCCTGATTAGATTAACCTAATTACTAATTAAATTAACTAATATGTCATTAACCTAAACAGAGAATGACAGGTGGGTCCCACTGGACCCACACGTCAGGTTGACCAGGTCAATGGTCAACGTTGACTGCTGACATCACTCTGATGTCATGCTGACATCATCATTTACTATTCTGGATAATGTTGGATTAAATAATTCATTGAATTCCAGAAATTAATAAAATCTTTAGAAAATCATATCTTTTAATCCGTAACCCGGATTAAAATATTTTCAACATGAAAGTTGCTCAAAACGACGAGACGAACCCGGATACGCAGCCCGTTCGTCCACCGCACACCCCTAACATATCAAACCCGCAACTTTCCCCCTCTAGTTCATCTGTCAGAAAACACGGAACACCGGGAATACTTTCCCGGATGTTTCCCCCCTTAACCGGTACCACCTCATACCATGTTAGGGCACGCCTAGCATCGTTACTTGTCTTGTCATGCATCGGTATGCATCTGTTTACATGGTATTCATTGTTTCTTCCCCCTCTTCTCTCCGGTAGACTACGAGACCGACGATGCTGCTGCCCAGTTCGACTACGGAGTTGACGACCCCTCTCTCTTGCCAGAGCAACCAGGCAAGCCCCCCCCCCCTTGATCACCAGATATCGCCTATTCTACTCTATACTGCTTGCATTAGAGTAGTGTAGCATGTTACTGCTTTCTGTTATACCTATACTGATGCATAGCCTGTCCTTGTTACTACTGTTGTTACCTTTACCTGCAATCATATATGCTTAGTATAGGATGCTAGTATTTTCATCTGTGGGCCTACATTCTTGTCCGTCTGCTGTGCTATACTATCGGGCCGTGATCACTCGGGAGGTGATCACGGGTATATACTATATACGTTATACATGATACATGTGGTGACCAAAGACGGGTCGGCTGGTGGAGCACCCGCGAGTGGATCTTTGTGGCGGAGCGACAGGGCAGGTTGAGACCGCCTAGGAGAGAGGTGGGCCTGGCCCTGTTCGGTGTTCGTGGATATTTAACACGCTTAACGAGATCTTGGTATTTGATCTGAGTTGGCTACGAGCCTATACGCACTAACCAACTACGTGGGAAAGATATGGGCACTCGGCGTCGTGGTATCAGCCGAAGCACTTCGTGACGTCAGCGACTGAGCGGCGCGCGCCGAATTAGACTGGAACGCCACTAGGCTAGGTCTGCTTTCGGCCGCCCTCGCAGCGTGCAGGTGTGTTCAGGGTGATGGGCCCAGACCCCTGGGCGCCTAGGTTTAGATCGGCGTGCTGACCTCTCTATTGAGCATAGGTGGGGCTGCGACGTGTTGATCTTCCGCGGCCTGGCATGACCCAGGGAAGTGTGTCCGGCCAAATGGGATCAAGCGTGTTGGGTAAGTTGGTGCACCCCTGCAGGGAAGTTAATCTATTCGAATAGCCGTGATCTTCGGTAACAGGACGACTTGGAGTTGTACCTTGACCTTATGACAACTAGAATCGGATACTTAATAAAACACACCCTTCCAAGTTCCACAAACAACCCGGTGATCGCTTTTCCACAGGGCAACGAGGGGAGGATCGCCGGGTAGGATTATGCTATGCGATGCGACTGGAGATGCTACTGGAGATGCTACTTGGAGATGCTACTTGGAGATGCTACTTGGAGATGCTACTTGGAGGACTTCAATCTACTCTCTTCTACATGCTGCAAGACGGAGGCTGCCAGAAGCGTAGTCTTCGACAGGATTAGCTATCCCCCTTTTATTCTGGCATTCTGCAGTTCAGTCCACCGATATGGCCCTTTACACATATACCCATGCATATGTAGTGTAGCTCCTTGCTTGCGAGTACTTTGGATGAGTACTCACGGTTGCTTTTCTCCCTCTTTTCCCCTTTCCCTTCTACCTGGTTGTCGCAACCAGATGCTGGAGCCCTGGAGCCAGACGCCACCGTCGACGATGATTCCTACTACACTGGAGGTGCCTACTACTACGTGCAGGCTGCTGACGACGACCATGAGTAGTTTAGGAGGATCCCAGGCAGGAGGCCTGCGCCTCTTTCGATCTGTATCCCAGTTTGTGCTAGCCTTCTTAAGGCAAACTTGTTTAACTTATGTCTGTACTCAGATATTGTTGCTTCCGCTGACTCGTCTATGATCGAGCACTTGTATTCGAGCCCTTGAGGCCCCTGGCTTGTATTATGATGCTTGTATGACTTATTTTATTTGTAGAGTTGTGTTGTGATATCTTCCCGTGAGTCCCTGATCTTGATCGTACACGTTTGCGTGTATGATTAGTGTACGATTAAGTGGGGGCGTCACAAGTTGGTATCAGAGCCGACTGCCTGTAGGAATCCCCTTTCCAACTCCTTGGCCGAAGTTGAGTCTAGCCATTGCAAAACTTTTACTAACTTGGCTGTGTGCCTTATGGGCCCACATCGCCATTGGGTGGTATTAGGATCTTTTACTCCTCGTCTATACTCTGGGACTCTGATCTCTCTTCTATTCGGGTTAAATGATTTTCTAAAATCTAACTTTAGGTTCTCGAAAACGCTTTCTCCCGGAGAGCCCCTTCAGTCTAGATGATCGCCGACTGCACATGAAGATTTCAAAGTTACTTTCCGATACTCATTCGGGACTGCCCATTGCTTTTGCAATTCACTACCACTGAAATATCCCTATGAATAAATTCATACACCGTTCTTACTTAGTCCCCAGTTGTTCTTTTTATTACAAGACGCCCCGAAATACTCGTTGTTGTTCTTAGAATACTTACGCCTACTGCCTTGCAGTTCCTTACCACCTGAATACCCATACGGATAATTTCTCGCACTTATCGAGTATCCGCTCATCCCCAGTTGATTCATGTATTTCACAAAAGTCTTCGAAATGCCATTCGATCTTCCGAAAATCCCGAGCAGCCTATTGCTCTTGAAATTCTTGCTTGCTTGCATTATGGTTAATCCCATAAGTCTCGTAATCAGATTGACATCCCTTGTCATTATCATTTGGGTGTGTTAATTCAATATGTTGTGAATGCTCGCAATCCTCAATCAGGTCCTAGAATTCATCCCTCCGGCTCAGACGTCATTTTGGACATGAGCTGGTTATCAACCAATTAAATTGCCGTCGGTTGTGCCCCTAAGTCTATTGAACTTATCCATCCTTGGTCAGAGCGTCTGCTTCTAATCCTTTGTTTTGGAAATCATAATTCCTTTGTTATCTAAGCATCAAATTATTCAGTTGTCCTATAATATGATGCCCGTGCATTCTTTCTTCCTCTGATTGAGTACCGATACTCACATCAGCTCCGTTGTGGATCGCCCGATCCATTGTTGGATTTTACCTGACAACGCCCTTCATATTCAATAACCTTGTGAGCCTTTCCTCTGATACATAATGCCTTTGGTAAATTGTATCCTCTGCTTTCTCAACCATGCTCTGCCTTCGAGCTTGAGTTAATTACTTCTAAAGATTCTAGTATATGATTCTGAGATGCCCCGATGGGTTGAACCTATGCCTTCCTTAATATGTGTGAACTCGGAAGTTTTCACGAGTCGTACTCATCTGGTATTTCACCAGGTAAAACTTTCAACACTAATGCTTTTATCAAAGCGAGAAGTGAATGGAAGGTTATACATTGAAGAAGTGGGAGTCGACCTTGAACCTTGCGTTCATGCCCATGGACACGATGTATAACTTATCATGGAAGCTGCTCGTAAAAATAGTTACCCCCTTGCTATAAGTTCATCTTGTATCCGTGGTTCGATCATTTATGATCGTGGTTTCCGACCTTGTTCTCCTTTAAATACCATTTCTCGTGCAAGTTTAAGCACTTGTCTTCTGCAGAGTATTACCCCAGTCCAACCTCTACTTTGATTTGTCGTCGAGTATTACCCCCTGGTATCTCGAGATTATCTTGGAACTGCATAACTTCTTATGAGTTCTTCATCAAGTACTACATTCTCACTGATTACGGTTTTTTTTCACGGGCTTCGAGTTATTAAACACTCAAGGGCATCGATAACTGAATCGAGTCCGCGTCGCGATTAAACAACTCTTAGTAATCTCCTTTACTTGCGAGTTTGTACTCGATCATGTCATTCCTAGCCTGATCGGCTATATCATTAACGTGCTAAATCTTAACTGTGCTACCTGGTCCTTAATCCTGGAGCACAACCTTCGATGATGAGCTTAGCTTATGTCGATTTCCTCATCTTATCATTCCACTTTGAACAACAAGCTTGATTCTGAGTTGGTGTCTTATCCGTGGTTCAAATAATCTTTTGCTGCATCAGTCCTTTTACTTGATGTAGTGGAGGTTCGATTACTTCCCCCTGGAGCCTATCGACAAAATTTGTCGTGATCATCATCAACATTTTGACTCCTTCCAGGTTTCCAATTGAATTCATGATGAGAAATACAATCCTTGCCCTCGATGGTTTGTATTATCATCGGCCACTTTATTGCCTTCCCTCCAACACAAACTTGTTCGTGTTTTGTGTTGTACCTTGAGTTCCTTGCTGCCTAGCATTGTTCTTCTTTACCTTGAAATATTACCACCTTTTATGTCAAGAATGTGGTGAGAATTTCACCACCTCTTAAGAATTCTTGGTATAGTGATACTTCTCACCATCACCATTCTTTCTTGGTCCTCGTGTTGATTCCAACCGGGGTACAAACAAGTGAACGGTGCTGTTTGGATTCTGCACTTCTAGCAACCCTATTGCTTTGAAGTTAATGGTCGGCCGTTCATTCTTAGACTATTGATTATTGAATCACCATTCTGACATTGGTCGTGCAACCCGGCCCATATTTCGGGTGCACCTTTCAACCAATGTTTAATTGGGTTTGTTTCCTCGAGCATACCTCATTGTATCATTTGATCTGACAATGATCATCTCCTTGTTCACTTAATCGTGGGGATCCATCTTTTCGAAATCTCCATGAATTGTCGCTGAGTTCATCAACCACCCCTTCTTCCTCTCCTTGGTTAAATGGTGAACTCAAGAATCTTATGACGACTTCTCGTCAATTCGTGTCGCACCTTTTTATCTCAGGACCATGAGTCTGAGGTATCATGACACCAATCGGATCTGAATCTCGGTCAGATATGATGGTTGGGACAACTTTCCAGGAGTTATGTTGTTGGTCCTTTGATGACCCGGTAATATGATGTCATGCCTAGCACCCCCCTGGCTGGAGGACCTATCACTATAATTTCTTTAGCAAGGATAACCATTCCTCCTAGAGGAAATTGTAGGACTTATTTTATAAGTTACTCCTGATGGATCATTTGTGTATCCAAAGTCTGGCCCTTGATTGAAACACCATATCATTGCTACCTGAAGCATGTCTGTGTTACTCCGATTTTCAATAAGAGCATTTGAAGCACAATGCTAAATTCTCTTTATCAATTATCCAAACACCGCTGTATGGGTAATGGCATGAAATTTCTCTCCCCTTTCCTAAAGGGTTTTCTATGATTATATCCCGTCATGAATATCATGCTCTGCTTATCCTTGGGAAGGATATACCCCTGAATTATGTGTTTAAATTTCCCTTCCATTGTTCTGTTTAACCTGATGATCACATTTTACTTTCCATTGGTTTGTTTGACCTTTCTTGTGATCTATATAATCTAAGCAGTAATAATTCACTGCTTATGTAAACACCTCGGTGTACAACTCTGCTAGTGAGACCCTGTTTCTATTGTTGATGACATTTCGGTATCCGCCGATGGATGAGAACTTTGCCTCTTGGCCCGCCTCGTTTCAACGAGCAGGAAAATGGTTCTCTTCGTCCCTCGCCCTTGGAACCAACGTTGTTGCCAACATAGCTGGCAAGCTATTCACTGACATGCCTCCCTGTCGCGGCTGTGCAAGATGTCACCACCCTTCCTACTTTCAACCCACATGGTGGGCCCATAACCCACAGGTCCACTGGATTGAAACCTGACTCTCCTGCACCCCCCTGTTCCCAAGGTCGTTCCTCGCGTGTGGCCTCGTATGTAATTCACGAGCCATCTTCCGAGGGATCATCAAATCTGTTACCGGACACAATACTTATTCCCGATCGCTTTGAGCCCCTTTCACGCCCTGTTTCAGGCATCGAACGGTTGCCTGCTCGCTCGAAACTTCCCATGAAACCTCATTACCTTGCTCTCGATATTTTCTTAAGTTTCAATTCGAGAGTTACGTTCTGCCACCTTCCCCGGTGTTATCGACCAGATAGTCAACCTTGTAGCGGTTCGTTCTCCCGGAATACCCCCCTTATTCTTTCGTAAGTACGATGGAGATCCCGAAGAAGGATGACGACTTCATCATGATGACCTGAAGCAGAAAAATGAAGACATCAACGTAATGGATTGATCTCTTCGAGAAGAGCAAGCCAGGATGAGAAGACCCGCTAGATTCGTTACCAAACCTTCCCCCCTTTCACTACCTCTTAAATCTCGGGACGAGATTTCTTGTAGTGGAGGAGAATTGTGACGCCCGGATAATTAAGCTACAGTGGTCCCACGCTAATGGTGCCACGTCACCACGGTTACTGCTGCTAGTCTATTGTTAGATCAAAACCGGTCCAAAATTCAAATTCAAAGTTTGGTAAATAATAAAGATTTTCAAACATTAAAATAAAAATGTTCGGGTTGTACTAAATATTACATAGATAAATATGGTATAGTAAACACATTTTTATAAAATGTCTAAGTAATTTAAAATGAGTTAAAACAGAAAAGAAAATAATTAAAAAAAAGAAAATACAAAAGAGAAACCCCCACCCGTTGGGCCAACCGGCCCAGCTGGCCACCAGGCCGGCCAGGCCGGCCCACCCCGCACCCCCATATGCCTTCCCCCCACTCCCCACTCGGTCCAGCCCGCATCCCCCACCGACACTTCCCCCCCTCCCGAAAGTATCTCTCCCCCTCTCCCCCGATTGGATCGGGATCGAGGGAGGAGACCACCGTCGCCGCCAGGCCTCGTCGCCGCCGAACGCCGCCTCCTCGTCCTCCTCCTCGCCGGTCCTCCCCGACCGCCGTCACGCCCGCTGCCCGTTGCCCTACTCCCCGCCGTGAGCGCCCCCCTTCCTTCCCCTTTCCCCGCGGTCACCGCCCGCGCTCCGGCGCCACCGTCGCCCGCGCCATGCCGCGCCGGGCCGTCCCGCCCCCGACCCCTCCCCTCTCCCCCTCGCTCACTCACCACGCCGTCCGGGCTCCGGCACGCCCGCGCCTCGGTGGCGCCCGCACGCGCCCACGCGACCAAGTCGCGGCCCCGCACGGCCACGCACGGCCGCGCCCCCCCTCGCACGGGCCTCGTCCCAGTTCTCCCCGCCCGCGCGGCTTGCCGTCCGCGCCCGGTGCGCGACCGCACGCCCGGCCTCCTCTCCCTCCGGCGACGCCGGCCCCTCCCCGCTTCCCCGTGCTGCTCCCCTGCCTCGGCCTCACGCGAGCGCCCCCCCCCCCCGAACCCCGTCCCGCGTCGTTTGCCGCCTCAGCCGGTGCCCCGCTGCTGCGGTGGCCCCGTGCTCCCCCGCCCCTCTCCATCGACGCCCCGGCTCCGGCCGCTGCGGCCGGCGTCTTCCCTGGCCGGCACCCTGCTGCGCTTGGTCAGGGGCTCGTCCGCTAACGGGCGCCCCGTAGCCCCTTGCACCCGTGCGCCCATGCGCCCACACCCATTAAGGCCCCCTGTGGGCCAATGACAGTGGGGGCCCGCCCTGGCACGTTTTAGAAAACAAAATAAAAATAAAAATAAAAAAATATATATTAAATAAATAAATAAATAATAACTAAAATAATTAAAATATTAACTAATTAATAAATTAAGTAATTAATTAAGTTAATTAATCTTGATTAGATTAACCTAATCACTAATTAAATTAACTAATCTGTAATTAACCTAAACAGAGAATGATAGGTGGGTCCCACTGGACCCACACGTCAGGTTGACCAGGTCAATGGTCAACGTTGACTGCTGACATCACTCTAATGTCATGCTGACGTCATCATTTACTATTCTGGATAATGTTGGATTAAATAATTAATTGAATTCCAGAAATTAATAAAATCTTTAGAAAATCATATCTTTTAATCCGTAACCCGGATTAAAATATTTTCAACATGAAAGTTGCTCAAAACGACGAGACGAACCCGGATACGCTGCCCGTTCGTCGACCACACACCCCTAACATATCAAACCCGCAACTTTCCCCCTCCGGTTCATCTGTCAAAAAACATGGAACACCGGGAATACTTTCCCGGATGTTTCCCCCCTTAACCGGTACCACCTCATACCATGTTAGGGCACGCCTAGCATCGTTACTTGTCTTGTCATGCATCGATATGCATCTGTTTACATGGTATTCATTGTTTCTTCCCCCTCTTCTCTCCGGTAGACTACGAGACCGACGCCGCTGCTGCCCAGTTCGACTACGGAGTTGACGACCCCTCTCTCTTGCCAGAGCAACCAGGCAAGCCCCCCCCCTTGATCACCAAATATCGCCTATTCTACTCTATACTGCTTGCATTAGAGTAGTGTAGCATGTTACTGCTTTCTGTTATACCTATACTGATGCATAGCCTGTCCTTGTTACTACTGTTGTTACCTTTACCTGCAATCCTATATGCTTAGTATAGGATGCTAGTATTTTCATCTGTGGCCCTACATTCTTGTCCGTCTGCTGTGCTATACTATCGGGCCATGATCACTCGGGAGGTGATCACGGGTATATACTATATACGTTATACATGATACATGTGGTGACCAAAGACGGGTCGGCTGGTGGAGCACCCGCGAGTGGATCTTTGTGGCGGAGCGACAGGGCAGGTTAAGACCGCCTAGGAGAGAGGTGGGCCTGGCCCTATTCGGCGTTCGGGGATATTTAACACGCTTAATGAGATCTTGGTATTTGATCTGAGTTGGCTACGAGCCTATACGCACTAACCAACTACGTGGGAAAGATATGGGCACTCGGCGTCGTGGTATCAGCCGAAGCACTTCGTGACGTCAGCGACTGAGCGGCGCGCGCCGAATTGGACTGGAACGCCACTAGGCTAGGTCTGCTTTCGGCCGCCCTCGCAACGTGCAGGTGTGTTCAGGGTGATGGGCCCAGACCCCTGGGCGCCTAGGTTTAGACCGGCGTGCTGACCTCTCTGTTGAGCCTAGGTGGGGCTGCGACGTGTTGATCTTCCGCGGCCGGGCATGACCCAGGGAAGTGTGTCCGGCCAAATGGGATCAAGCATGTTGGGTAAGTTGGTGCACCCCTGCAGGGAAGTTAATCTATTCGAATAGTTGTGATCTTCGGTAACAGGACGACTTGGAGTTGTACCTTGACCTTATGACAACTAGAATCGGATACTTAATAAAACACACCCTTCCAAGTTCCACAGACAACCCGGTGATCGCTTTTCCACAGGGCGGCGAGGGGAGGATCGCCGAGTAGGATTATGCTATGCGATGCGACTGGAGATGCTACTTGCAGATGCTACTTGGAGATGCTACTTGGAGATGCTACTTGGAGGACTTCAATCTACTCTCTTCTACATGCTGCAAGACGGAGGCTGCCAGAAGCGTAGTCTTCGACAGGATTAGCTATCCCCCTTTTATTCTGGCATTCTGCAGTTCAGTCCACCGATATGGCCCTTTACACATATACCCATGCATATGTAGTGTAGCTCCTTGCTTGCGAGTACTTCGGATGAGTACTCACGGTTGCTTTTCTCCCTCTTTTACCCTTTCCCTTCTACCTGCTTGTCGCAACCAGATGCTGGAGCCCTGGAGCCAGACGCCACCATCGACGATGATTCCTACTGCACTGGAGGTGCCTACTACTACGTGCAGGCTGCTGACGACGACCATGAGTAGTTTAGGAGGATCCCAGGCAGGAGGCCGGCGCCTCTTTCGATCTCTATCCCAGTTTGTGCTAGCCTTCTTAAGGCAAACTTGTTTAACTTATGTCTGTACTCAGATATTGTTGCTTCCTCTGACTCGTCTATGATCGAGCACTTGTATTCGAGCCCTCGAGGCCCCTGGCTTGTATTATGATGCTTGTATGACTTATTTTATTTGTAGAGTTGTGTTGTGATATCTTCCCGTGAGTCCCTGATCTTGATCGTACACGTTTGCGTGTATGATTAGTGTATGATTAAGTGGGGGCGTCACACAAGTCTTCAAGTCACGCAGACAGAAAGACTTTTGTTATACCTAACACTCTTCGGCTCTGGGAGTTTTGGGCTTGTCCTTGCAAGGATTTATCTCTCAAGTGCTTCGGAGGCGGGTTGCTCTCAAACGAAAAAGCCGTGCACTAACTCTGAGCATCCACCAATTTATGGTGTAGGGGGTAGGCTATTTATAGCTACGAGGCAACCCGACCTGATTTTTCTGAAATGACCCTGGATCACTAAGGAACCGACACGTGTCCAACAGTCAGATTTCAAACACACGCGACAGCTTGACTTGGGCTACAAGTAAAGCTGATTCATCCAGCTCTGGATAAGATTTGCTCTCATTGTCTTCGCTCAAAGACATAGGATGTTGGTTGAGCATCGCTTCAGTCACTCTGACTTTGTTCACTTGGACGCCACTTAACAGTACAGTGGTTCCTATGACTCAACAAAGAAGAAAAGGAAACTATGAAACAACTATGTCTTCGCACTCCATAGTCTTCACATGAATGTCTTCTCATGTCATAATCTTCACTTTGAATGTCTTCACAAGCCACCATTATCTTGAATGTATTCACACATTTTTAGGGTTCATCTCTGGTAGGTAAACCAAATCAATAAGGGACTACTCACCACTGCAGGATGCTGCTAACACGATACTATGATCAGAGACCATTCGAGAAACTATGTGCGATGCCATAATCTCACACGGTGCTGTATGAAAACCATCAGAAATGTGTAAATCGTTTGCGATGACGGATGCATCAAACACGGTTCAGGTTTTAGTTGCGTGTGCGATGAACGGCATACGGTTCAGTTCAATGAACTGTTTGCGTTGAGGAGGAACAAAAGAAACGGGCAGCCAGATGGAGGCATGTGCGATACACAGCATACAGTTCACTCGGATGAACTATTTGTGATTAGGCAACACAAAAGAAACGGTCAACCAGATCAAAGGTGTGTGCGATATATGGCATGCGGTTCAGTCAGATGAACTGTTTGCGTTGTGACATGAGAACAGAAATGGTTCAAATGAACAAGATGTGTGTGATATGAGGCAAACAGGTCTGTAATCGGAGACGTGTGTGAAGACCGATAACAACACAGACGATTACTGCTAACAAGTCGTGTGTGTTGTGAGCAAACCAATATTGGTATACAATTGTGAGTGATTGATGAAAACATCACCGACGGGTTCCATTGTTTAGTCCGTGTGTGATGTGATTTTCTTTGTCTGCACAACATCTACTCTCTGTCTACATCATCAACATATATTCTTAAAAAGACGGCATTGCATAACCAAATTAAGCATACAATTACACAAGTGACTACACACATAACATTTCCACACACCAAAGAAAGCAATTACATGCATACTAAAGTAGGAGAAACGATGATCTAATTATCTACTTATTGTTGCAACGACGCTTGCCATTCCTCTGCTTCCGGCTGGATCCCTGGTCGTTTTGGGGAAGGAGGGACTTCCTCATGTCAATGATCCGCACGTACAAGTCGTAGCTCGTGTACGCCTCCTTGGCCGTGTACATGACGTGAGCTTTGTCGAGTTTCTCCATCCAGGCCGAGTGCCAGGCACGCTTTTCCTTGTTGCACGAATCCTTCATGTATCTGTAGTAGGGGTTGATGATGGCCTCGGTGAGGTGAAACAGTGAGTCCTTCTCATGCTCCTTGCTGCCCCTGATCTTGTATTGGCCCTGGATGTCCACAAGATTCTGGCAGGCAATGCCCGAATTCTCGAGCGCCTTTACATCGTTGGTGATGTCCACCGTAGCGAACATGTAGTGGGGGCTGTTGACAAACCTGGCGAAACACTCACAAGGCCTTGTGCCCAGGCAGTAGTGGTAGACCAGGAGGTGGTGGCGCACGCACATCTGGGCGACGGCGACCTTGGGACAAGACTCGGCATGAGCGCGGGTGTACTCGAGGACGAACCCGACCACCTTGTACTTCTCCTTGGCAAGCAACGGCTCCATGATGTGGATGGAGTGCTCCGCCCAGACCGGGTCATTGTTGTACACCACCAAGAGGTCCATGAACCTTCCGTGGGTGTCCACCACGGCACACATGGTGAACTGCTGCTCATCGTTGGCAGCCGCTCGGAGCGCCATTGGAGCCGCGCGGGATACCCTCTAAGAATTTCTCGTGGTGGGTGTGCTTCTTGCAATGGTGGGGTGCAATCGAAAGGTTGAAGAGAAACAAGGGTAGGTTAAATGGCCGCTGTAATAAATGGGTGCCGACCGACCAGTAATCGTCATGTCTTGTTAGGGTGTTCATAGTGGAGGATTCCAGAATCCAGTGCATGCTTGACAACACTGCACCCCAGGCGTGGGCTCGAAGAGCCTATTCCCACGCTACTGCGCTGTTTACCGCGCAAGCTTTCCACTAGGCTAGTTTGGCCACGCGTCGGCTAGAGGAGGGACAAATCGTGGGCGTTTATTGGCAAAAAGCTTTGTAAAAATGAAGTATGCGGAATGACCTCGGTCATAAGTTTACCCTTGGGTTATGAGGTCAAAGTTACACAGAAGGGTGATGATGGACACTCAAGTGCGATAATTAATTATGTGCTCTACAGTGCACACGGTGGAAGAAACCAACTGTGTGCAATAATGTCGAAGAGCTCAGTCGAGTTAGCTATACAGATCGTGTGTTGTGAGATCGACAAGGTAAACTGATACGAGAATGGTTAATAAAATCTAGGACCATTGCATATTAAGGTAAACATAGTGCTAGAAATATACGAGTCTCATACGATGCAATTTCAACGATTGTACCACAAAAGCTCGAAATGTTACAAGGTTCAAATTCCAGAGTTGTATGGCTCAAATTCGAAGATTACAAGGTTCAAACTGATATTAGAAATGAAATTTAGATCATCAGCTGCAAACGCTCGCGCGGATGCGTTGAACATGGATATCAGAGAGGTTCCAACTAATATCACCGCTTCTAAGTCTGGATTCGAAACCTCACAATTTTTGCAAAGGGGCCAGCCACTGAGAAGTCATGTATGGGGTTGACCCGATGACTTCCGATTACTTTGTCATCTGAAGTTCCAAAATGAAATTCAACATTTTTGGAGCCTACTCCATTCTGCCGCAGGTGCCGGCGCTGATCAAGAGGCCATTCATTTTTGTGAAATAAATGTAGGGTAAACTTCATTTCCTTCAGCACCCTTGCTCTGAGAACAAAGAACCTCACGAATATAATCTCCGATAAGGTCCCTCGGTAGGAGTTCAAAGTAATTTCTAAGAGATGCAGATCTAGGCATTCGACGTGATTGTTATATTGTATCACATTATCCACCACTAGGCCTAATCTTATCTGCAAAAGAAGAAAGCATGTTATTGCCTACATGCAGTTTTGAACATTACTACATGCCTAGCTATTTGGTTTGCAGGATTTGTAAAATGCACTAACATGCCATCTTCGATCTGACATGATTAACATGGGCATTTGATTACATTCTAGAAAAATGTAGCCTTCTTCACAAGAGGTTGGACTGGATGAAAAGTTCCCTAAGAAAACTAGTACAGATGAATCCAAAGGAGAAATGCTTATTGGTTGTAACCATATGGATCAAGCAACCAATATGGGGGGGCATGTATGTACTGAAATCCTCCAAAAGAACCTTCAGAAATCGTAGTACATTGTCATTGTAAACTTGGAAAAGGTGTCACAAATTGAACTCCCTTATGGTTAACATTTAACAGGAAAGGAACATCACCTGGATATATAGCTTCTCCAGGCACGGAAAGCCTCTCAGGAAACTAACAACTTGCTCCAAGTCAGGCCCGATAGATTCTAGTGCAAAGACCTTCACTGTGCGCAGTTTCAGGGTCAAGCTTGTCGGAATCATTTTCAGAATGACAGACAAACAAACATCTTCAAAATTAGAAATACATTTGTAGAAGGAGAGGTAGAAGGCGGCTTTTTACCTGAACGGGTGTGGATCCAATAAAAAGTTTGGAGTATTTGTCGGACGAGTAGCCCACCACTGTCAATTTCGGCGCAGAAATGACATTGATTCTTGTTGTACCTTCTTGATCAACTACAAGTAATCTCTCAAATGCAAGTGTGTCCTGGATGACCATACCGTGGTCCACCTTTTGTGATGTCTTCCCGCCGCACCAGCAACACACATAAATAGTCCGGAGAGTCATGGAGGTGATGTGGAAGGTACTCAACCCATTGATCACCTGAAGACGAAGGTACTCGAGTGCAGTACAGCCACGGAGCAGGCGCTCCAGGTCACCCTTTGAGAGGCAGACAGTGACGAACTCGAGGTGCTTCAGTCATGGTAGAATAAGAGCAGGCGCATCATTAAGGGGCGGGAAATGGCAGTTCCTGAACTTGGTGACGCGCAGCGTGGGCGCAAGGCGGAGTGCGGATGTTCGCAGCGACCGCATATGCCCATCATCAAAAGTGAGCTCCTTGAGCTGATCTAGGGCGGGGGATCGGAACCAGTCGTCAAGCTTGGCTCGGTCCTTGCCATTGGAACGGAACTTGCCCATTCTAAGGCCTTTGGTTGGGCCAAGGTGACTGCCAAGGATCTTGGAGTCGCTTGCGGTTCTAGCTCGCCCCGCCTCCGCTTGTTGGCAGCCCCGTTCTCCACCTCCAGAGTCTCCTTGTCAGCGGCGCTTTTTGATAGAAATGGGAGTACAGGGAATATTTAGTTAAAACAGGGCAATAGAAAAGTGTATTGGTAACTAGAAGTTATTAGGTAGGAATATAGTAAGATAAGGGAATAGCAATTGGTTGCTTAAATACTACACAATTCATTCGACATTGATGGGTAAGTCAACATATGCAGATAGTTGAAAAGAAAACTTACTTCGAACAAAGTCTGGACGGATGATTTTGTCAAGGAAGTTAGCATATATCTCATGACCAGGGCCTTCTATGTGTAGTGCAATTTTAGTGCCAGCTATCAGTAAATAAAACTTTGCAATTTCATTCCAAAAGCCAGTGCCAAAATAGGAGTCACCATGTTCATCAAGTCTTATAGTAGCAACGATTGTAAATCCATGGTTTGTGCGCATCATGACATTCATGGAGCCTTGATGTATGTAAAGGGAAAAATTGTGCACTACATAATCTGTTGCATAGAGAGGGATGTCCTGCAGAAAATGGTAGGGTTGTTAAAGAAAATATGGTAACATGCAAATATGGGCCCAAATTGAAAGAACTGTACAATAGTTGAAATCGAAGGACAAAAGTCTATATTTAAACAGATAGGGTAAACATGATGTCATGGAAATATGAGAGTAATGAAAGAACAATACATCATTAATTTTCCTAATATAGAAAGAAGAGGGGAAAAATCCCCTTTGACGTATATGGTGCATGTGGCACCTTTTATCCAAATGTAGGAGTATTTAGAATATGTTCAGGAAAGTAGGCCATGCCAACCGATTTAGAGTGAGATTGAACATACCGCGCGCTCCTCAATTTATCTGGTACGATGAGATGGATTCTCTGGCGGCGGTCCTGAAGTATCGGCACACTGTACATTGTATGAATGAAAGAAAACCCTCAAATCAGCTCGAATAAAAATGAATTCACGACGATTTCCGCCAAGTGATTAAAGGAGGTAGATGAACTGGGATAAAAGATGAGATAATATCTCGTTAAATTAGTTACCTTGTCGTCCATGAGAATGAACCCTCAGTACGGCAGATTCCCCAACCAAGCGGAGCTGGGTCGACCGCGAGCAGCGTCGAGAAAGTCGATGGTGATAGGCGGCGGCAAGCGAAAGTGGCGAAATGCGTTGGGCTTTGCCAACAGCCTGGCGGCCGCAGGCATCGAGCTAAGTGTTTACCACCGCGATAGGCGGTGCCATGGCATAGACGTGGAGGAGCTTGTGTAGGTGTGAATGGGGAACGAACCAGAGGGGTCGAGGTGGGTGGCTGATATGTCTCCGTCGTATCTATAATTTTTGATTGTTCCATGCCAATATTCTACAACGTTCATATACTTTTGGCAACTTTTTATACTATTTTTGGGACTAACATATTGATCCAGTGCCCAGTGCCAGTTCCTGTTTGTTTCATGTTTTTTGTTTTGCAGAAAATCCATATCAAAACAGAGTCCAAACGGGATAAAAATAGACGGAGAATATTTTTAGAATATATGTGAAATATGGGAAGAAAATCAACGCGAGACGGTGCCCGAGGGGGCCACGAGGCAGGGGGCATGCCCCTGACCCTTGTGCCCCCCCCCCCCCGTAAGGCGGTTGCTGCTCTTCTTTGGTCGCAAGAAAGCTAATTTTCAGGAAAAAATCTGGGCGAAGGTTTCAATCCAATCAGAGTTACGGATCTCCGGATATATAAGTAACGGTGAAAGGGCAGAATACCAGAACGCAGAAACAGAGAGAGATAGAGAGACAGATCAAATCTCGGAGGGGCTCTCGCCCCTCCCATGCCATGGAGACCAAGGGCTAGAGGGGAAACCCTTCTCCCACCTAGGGAGAAGATCAAGGAAGAAGAAGAAGAAGGGGGCTCTCTCCCCCTCGCTTCCGGTGGTGCCGGAAGCCACCGGGGGCCATCATCATCACCGCAATCTACACCAACACCTCCACCATCTTCACCAACATCTTCATCACCTTTATCCCTCTATCTACAGTGGTACACTCTCCCGAAATCCATTGTACCCTCTACTTCAACATGGTGCTTTATGCTTCATATTATTGTCCAATGATGTGTTGCCAACCTATGAGGTCTGAGTAATTTTCGTTGTCCTATCGGTGATTGGTGAATTGCTATGATTGATTTAATTTGCCTGTGGTTATGTTGCTATCCTTTGGTTCCCATCATATGAGCATGTGTGTGGATCACATCATAGGGTTAGTTGTATGTTGATAGGACTATGTATTGGAGGGCAAGAGTGACAGAAACTTCAACCTAGCATAGAAATTGATGCATACGGGATTGAAGGGGGACCAATATATCTTAATGCTATGGTTGGGTTTTACCTTAATGAACGTTAGTAGTTGCGGACGCTTGCTAATAGTTACAATCATAAGTGCATAGAATTCCAAGTCAGGGATGACATGCTAGCAGTGGCCTCTCCCACATAAAACTTGCTATCGGTCTAGTAGAGTAGTCAATTGCTTAGGGACAATTTCGCAATGCCTACCACCACTTTTCCACACTCTCTATATTTACTTTATTTCTTCCTTACCTAAACAGCCCCTACTTTTTATTTGCGTGCTCTTTATTATCTTGCAAACCTATCCAAAAACACCTACAAAGTACTTCTAGTTTCATACTTGTTCTAGGTAAAGCAAACGCCAAGCATGCGTAGAGTTGTATCGGTGGTCGATAGAACTTGAGGGAATATTTGTTCTACCTTCAGCTCCTCATTGGGTTCGACACTCTTACTTATCGAAAGAGGCTACAATTGATCCCCTATACTTGTGGGTTATTAGTGGTGGTCGGGGTGAGGGTTTTTCTGACGTGGGGATGGTGAGAGTTTTCTTTTTTCTTTTTTGAATTGGGTGGTGAGGGTTTTCTGTCCCACAAAGAATTTTGGGGGCGACGCTTTGCTAGAGCGAACCATGTGTGATTGACGCAGCAGGCAAAATGATAGTCATTGCACACAGTTCCAATTTTGGGAACCATGTGTGATTTACGTACTACCTCCGTCCTAGTTCATAGGTCCCCCGTTGTAATTTTTACCAAAATTTGGCGAAATATTTAACATACTCAGACATAGATAATAAGCGTACACGTACATAAGCATAGTTCAACCATAAGTACATAGTTCAACCGTCATTAAGCATACTCAAGCGTACATAGTTCGATCCATCCCACATCTCATCTCACATGCGGCTGGCACGATCCTGAAGCTTCTCTGGGTACTCGGAGTATGTGACATGCGCTACCCTGCGAGAATACTTCTGCTTGAAGGAGCCAACGGCCCGTCCTCTTGCATCTGCAAGAACACTTAGATACGCGTCATGAATCTTTTGGGTGCAAAATAGGCATCCATAGCTGTCGTTCCAGGTCCTAATATGCCTGTTATGCATTCCGGCATAAAGCTCCCTCTGGATTCGCCTCTTGTACCTCCTCTGGGCATCTTCATCCTCGCTGTCCACATCATTAGACAACACCTATACATATAGTAAAATAAATTTGGCATCAAATCATTGATTACATGCCGTGAAGTAGGATTAGGAATTTATGGCTATTTATTTATACATATTCAGAGATTATGGTTTGATTGTTAAGCATAGTCGTCTATGTACAGACCAATCTTGAAGAAAATAATGGCACAAACATATGTAGGTCATTCAAAATCAATTCTCAAGTCCTGGCTAGGAATTATTAGCACGAACACTAACCCTAGTCGGATTACTAGCAGAAATCATTTGCACAGATGAAACAACTAATCACTTATCACCTGTACCATTCAAACAATCAATACACTACACGGGTCTAATGAAACTTACTCAGATTTGATGGATTGGGAGAACATAACCACATGATTTCTATTCCAAAAAGGGGGAGGCAGGAGTAACCAGAGAAACCCTATGATCTATTTGACACATACATGACTGTAGATGACTAACCAGCTGTCCGTCGTCGTCGGAGTCGTCATCGGAGTCATCACCGGAGTCGTCGTCGGAGACGTCGCCGGAGTGGTCGTCGGAGTCGGTGTGGAACTCCGTCTCCGGCTGTGGAAGCTCGACGCCGTCGACGACGTCAGGGTGCAGCGATAACTCGCCGGCGGTGACGGCAACCTCTATCTCTATCTCCACGCCGTGATCTGGTGCTTTAGCAGCCCCGGCGTCGCCACTCCCTTCGATGGGGTGCTTCAGCGGCATCGTCCTACACTGACGGCTTTGAGGACTGAGAGCGGCATCGAGGTTGCCAGTGGAGAGAGAGGATTGTGTGTGCATAGCGAGGATGCGTGGTGCGGCTGCTCGGGCGCACCATTAATATGGAGTAGTGGGAGTTGTGGCAGAGAGGCGGGCGGCGGTCAAACCGATGGCTCGCCTCTCGGTGAGTCTACGCACTGAACTGCTGGCATGCCTACCAAAGTTTCACATAGCTACTTGCACGCCTCCCGATGACACTGCACAGCGAGCATGCCTCCGTCAATTCACACACCTGCACGCACGCCTCCCCGTCTGCCTGCGCGGTGGATTGCTCGCATGCGTCCCGTCAACTCACGCCTTCTCGCACGCCACACGGGTCGTGCAGCGATACATATATTGTTTTTCTATTTGGATGATTAATGTTGCCGCTTTATTGCTTAACCGAAGCATGGCACGTATCCATTGTTGGTCTAACGCTCATGGTTTGAATAAATAATCCATTTGGGATATTGGTTCCCAATTATTAATAATCTCCAGTCAGTCATTAGATAAATATTACATCAAAACTGGTCTCAAATTTGACAAAAAGAAGTACAATGCCACTTTGTATTGGTGTCCATATGATAACACGATAAGTTTCATGAACTTCAAATAAGTTTTGGATGTACTAGAATTTAAAAATCAAGATTCTCAATATTTGAAATTTGTTGCACGGGGAGTAAACATGCACCCAGTGAGACACATGTGTTTTTGCAATCCATTTAGGTGCACTATCACGTGTGCATGCAGCTCAAATTTGATTTTTGCACATTATACCCATAGAAAATCAATCAATCAATGTACTAAAACGTCTTAATGATCTCTGTGAATTTTTTGAAATTAAAACGTCCCTCCTTTGGTAACATGTACGTTCACCGCGGGATAATTAATTTGACATGCATCGTAATTGCGGTGGATTCGCGGTGTGTGTGTGGGTGTGTGCGTCTGGGGGTGGCCGGTGGCTCGTAGTACACTACGAGTTGTGAGCCACCGTGTGGGTTGGCCATTTTGTTAGGTAGGCTAGTGCCACATCAGAGTCATGAAATCGTTATTTAAAACATCACACAACCCTTTTCATACATAAATGTTTTGGCCACATGCAGTCGATGGTTGTCCTACACGACACTCGATACTCGCGTGTGACGCTTTCTGTCGGCTCGCGAGGTCATCGTCCATCACTTTGACGAACAGTCGGCAGTGAGGTTAATTTGACCAGCAAGGTATAATGTTTTTTGTTTGTGTTATGGTGGTATATAGTACACGTCGAAGAGGTGGGAGGGGACTAGCATATATACTATACGTATGCGTCTGCGAACAAGTACACCTCACTCAGTGTCAGGACTTTTTGGTTACCGAGGCACGTGCCACATCAAAATTGTGAAATTGGTTATTCAAACATCACACAACACCTTTTTGGGCCACATGCATATATATCCTAGCTAGGACACTCACGTGTGACGCTGCCATCTGTGGGCCCACGAGGCCATCGTCGATGCATGCGTGCATGCATCACTTTGACCTACATTGGGAGTGGTTAATTAATTTCAACATCGATGAGGATTCTTTTGGGTTGTACATATATTATGGAAGGAGCATATAGTATGCGGTGAAGAGGGGGAAGGGGACCATCATATGTAGTATGCTTGATATCAACCTCGCTCTGTGTGGGTGCATGGTTTACGGTTTTTGAGGCATGTGGCACATCAAAGTTGTGCATTTTGGGTATTCAACATATATATGTTTGGCCCACATGCAAAGCTGTCGGCGTTCTGGGAACGGGGGTCCCCAGACTTGCCTGCCTGCGGCCCACGGCGTGGCTCTGTGAGCGGGCCCGTACGGCCCATCTTCACCAGCAAGGATTGAGAACCCTCGATCGCAAAGGGCCAAGCCTCGTGAGGCGGGCGACACAAGACCTCCTTAGGAGCGGCCTCACCAGGCTGGCTCGTGAGGGGCGGAGAGTTCAAGGTAAGGCAAACCTCACGAGGTTCCAGTGACGTAAGCCATGACGACCAAGGCCAGGCAGGCGCCAGCGCGCACAGTGTCCTTGTTTCCTCTTTGGTGCTAAGGAGGCAAGCACAGATGCAGAGTACCGAGGCATCAAGCAAAGGTTTCCATATCGGTGCAACGAGACCAAGACCAGAAGGATGGCAAGGCGGAGGTCACCGTGGAGCCCAAGACGGCATCACCACCAGAGCCTTTTGTAGGCGAAGACTGCTTTTGTCAGGATAAGTTGTACTAGTTGTCCCCTTTCGAATTGGCCGTTGTTGGCTCCCTTCCCGCTCAATATTTGGGGAGAGGACCAGGGCCTCTATAAGTAGGACTAGCCAACACCACAGCTTGGGGAGGACGGATCCCACGGATCGAGAGAGACCAGAACAACCACAAGTTCACCAAGCACAAGAACACCTCTCCTCAGGAGGCTGTTCTTCCCCTTGTACCGTTCATCCTCAACCCAAGAGGCAATCCACCACCACCACACTGGAGTAGGGTATTAAACCACAACGGTGGCCCGAACCAGTATAAATCTTGTGTCCTTTGTGTTGCGAGTTCATCGAGTTAGCCTGTGAGATCTTAGCGAAGTTAGGACGTGGATCAGTAGGGGGAGATCTTCGCGCGTGATACGTCTCCAACGTATCTATAATTTTTTATTGCTCCATGCTATATTACCTACTGTTTTGGACATTATTGGGCTTTATTATCCACTTTTATATTATTTTTGGGACTAACCTATTAACCGGAGGCCCAGCCCAGAATTGCTGTTTTTTTGCCTATTTTAGGGTTTCGAAGAAAAGGAATATCAAACGGAGTCCAAACGGAGTGAAACCTTCGGGAACATGATTTTCTCGCCGAACATGATCCAGGAGACTTGCACCCTACGTTAAGAAACAAAGGAGGAGGCCACGAGGTAGGGGGCGCGCCTACCCCCCCGCCCCCCCCCCAGGCGCGCCCTCCACCCTCGTGGCCCCCTGTTGCTCCACTGACGTACTCCTTCCTCTTATTTATACCTACGTACCCCCAAACGATCAGATATGGAGCCAAAACCCTAATTCCACCGCTGTAACTTCATGTATCCACAAGATCCCATCTTGGGGCCTGTTCTTGAGCTCCGCCGGAGGGGGTATCCATCACGGAGGGCTTCTACATCAACACCATAGCCTCTCTGATGAAGTGTGAGTAGTTTACCTCAGACCTTCGGGTCCATAGTTATTAGCTAGATGGCTTCTTCTCTCTTTTTGGTTCTCAATACAATGTTCTCCCCCTCTCTTCTGGAGATCTATTCAATGTAATCTTCTTTTTGCGGTGTGTTTATTGAGACCGATGAATTGTGGGTTTATGATCAAGATTATCTATGAAAAATATTTGAATCTTCTCTGAATTCTTTTATGTATGATTGGTTATCTTTGCAAGTCTCTTCAAATTATCAGTTTGGTTTGGCCTACTAGATTGATCTTTCTTGCAATGGGAGAAGTGCTTAGCTTTGAGTTCAATCTTGCGGTGTCCTTTCCCAGTGACAGTAGGGGCAGCAAGGCATGTATTGTATTGTTGCCATCGAGGATAACAAGATGTTTTTTTATCATATTGCATGAATTTATCCCTCTACATCATGTCATCTTACTTAAGGCATTACTCTGTTTTCATGAACTTAATACTCTAGATGCATGTTGGATAGCGGTCGATGAGTGGAGTAATAGTAGTAGATGCAGGCAGGAGTCGGTCTACTTGTCTCGGACATGATGCCTATATACATGATCATACCTAGATATTCTCATAACTATGCTCAATTATGTCAATTGCTCAACAGTAATTCGTTCACCCACCGTAAAATACTTATGCTCTTGAGAGAAGCCACTAGTGAAACCTATGGCCCCCAGGTCTATCTTCATCATATTAATCTTCCAATACTTAGTTATTTCCTTTGCTTTTTACTTTGCTTTTATTTTACATTGCATCTTTACCACAAAAATACCAAAAATATTATCTTATCATATCTATCAGATCTCACTCTCGTAAGTGACCGTGAAGGGATTGACAACCCCTTATTGTGTTTGTTGCGAGGAGTTATTTGTTTTGTGCAGGTACGAGGGACTTGCGTGAAGCCTCCTACTGGATTGATACCTTGGTTCTCAAAAACTGAGGGAAATACTTACACTACTTTGCTACATCATCCTTTCCTCTTCGGGGAAATCCAACGCAGTGCTCAAGAGGTAGCAAGAAGAATTTCTAGCGCCGTTGCCGGGGAGGTTCGCGCAAGTGAAGATTTGACTCCCGACAACGAGCTGTTTCTGGCGCCGTTGTCGGGGAGTCTATGCAAAAGCCAATATACCAAGTACCCATCACAACCCTTATCTCCTACATTGCATTATTTTCCATTTGCCTCTCGTTTTCCTCTCCCCCACTTCACCCTTGTCGTTTTATTTTCCCTCTCTCTCTCTCTCTCTCTTTCTCTATTTGCCTCTTTTTGCCCGCTTGCTCTTTGTTTGCTTGTGTGTTGGATTGCTTGCTTGTCACGATGGCTCAAGATAACACTAAATTGTGTGACTTTACCAATACCAATAACAATGATTTTATTAGCACTCCGATTGCTCCTCTTACCGATGCTGAATCTTGTGAAATTAATGCTGCTTTGCTGAATCTTGTCATGAAAGATCCGTTTTCCGGCCTTCCTAGTGAAGATGCCGCTACCCATCTAAATAGCTTCATTGATTTGTGTGATATGCAAAATAATAAAGATGTGGACAATGATATTGTTAAGTTGAAGCTATTTCCTTTTTCGCTTAGAGATCGTGCTAAAGCTTGGTTTTCGTCTTTGCCTAAAAATAGTATTGATTCTTGGAACAAGTGCAAAGATGCTTTTATGTCTAAGTATTTTCCTCCCGCTAAGATCATCTCCCTTAGAAATGATATTATGAATTTTAAGCAACTTTATCATGAACATGTTGCACAAGCTTGGGAGAGGATGAAATTAATGATACGTAATTTCCCTACTCATGGTTTGAATTTGTTGATGATTATACAAAACTTTTATGCCGAATTGAATTATGCTTCTTGAAATCTTTTATATTCGGCCGTGGGAGGCACTTTTATGGAAATCACTTTAGGAGAAGCTACTAAACTCCTAGATAATATTATGGTTAATTATTCTCAATGGCATACTGAAAGATCTACTAACAAAAAGGTGCATGCGATAGAAGAAATTAATGTTTTGATTGGAAAGATGGATGAACTTATGAAATTATTTGCTAGTAAGAGTGTTTCTTCTGATCCTAATGATATGCCCTTGTCTACTTTGATTGAGAATAATAATGAATCTATTGATGTGAATTTTGTTGGTAGGAATAATTTTGGTAACAACGCGTATAGAGGAAATTTTAATCCTAGGCCTTATCCTAGTAATCCCTCTAATAATTATGGTAATTCCTACAACAATTCTTATGGAAATTATAATAAGATGCTCTCTGATTTTGAATCTAATATTAAAGAATTTATTACTTCGCAAAAGAATTTCAATGCTTTGATTGAAGAAAAATTGCTTAAGATTGATGATTTGGCAAGGAACGTTGATAGAATTTCTCTTGATGTTGATTCTTTGAAACTTAGATCTATTCCACCTAAGGATGATATCAATGAGTCTCTCAAAGCCATGAGAATTTCCATTGATGAGTGCAAAGAAAGAACTGCTAGGATGTGTGCTAAGAAAGATGCCTTTATAAGAGCGTGTTCTTCTAGTTCCTATGAAAATAAAGATGAAGATCTAAAAGTTATTGATGTGTCCCCTATTAAATCTTTGTTTTGCAATATGAATCTTGATAATTATGGGACTGAATATGATTCACCTTTACCTAGAAGGTGTTCCAAAAATTCAGAGTTTTTAGATCATGATGCTAAATTTGATGAAAGTGGGATCAAAGAAATCAAAACCCTAGATGTTGCTAAACCCACTATTTTGGATTTCAAGGAATTTAATTATGAAAATTGCTCTTTGATTGATTGTATTTTCTTGTTGCAATCCGTGCTAAATTCTCCTCACGCTTATAGTCAAAATAAAACTTTTACTAAACATATCGTTGATGATTTGATGCAATCTTATGAAGAAAAACTTGAGTTGGAAGTTTCTATCCCTAGAAAACTTTATGATGAGTGGGAACCAACTATTAAAATTAAAATTAAAGATCATGAATGCTATGCTTTGTGTGATTTGGGTTCTAGTGTTTCCACGATTCTAAAGATTTTGTGTGATTTGTTAGGTTTCCGTGATTTTGATGATTGCTCTCTAAACTTGCACCTTGTGGATTTCACTATTAAGAAACCTATGGGAATAATTAATGATGTTCTTATAGTTGCAAATAGCAATATGTTCCCATAGATTTTATTGTTCTTGACATAGATTGCAATCCTTCATGTCCTATTATTCTTGGTAGACCTTTCCTTAGAACGATTGGTGCAATTATTGATATGAAGGAAGGAAATATTAGATTCCAATTTCCGTTAAGAAAAGGGATGGAACACTTTCCTAGAAAGAAAATTAAATTACCTTATGAATATATTATGAGAGCCACTTATGGATTGCCTACCAAAGATGGCAATACCTAGATCTATCCTTGCTTTTTATGTCTAGCTAGGGGCGTTAAACGATATCGCTTGTTGGGAGGCAACCCAATTTTGTTTTTATTCCTTCATTTTTCCTCACGTTTAGTAATAAATAATTTATCTAGCCTCTGTTTTGGTTGTGTTTTCTGTGTTTAATTACCGTTTGTGCCAAGTAGAACCGTTGGGAAGACTTGGGGAAAGTCTTGATATCTTGCTGTAAAAAACCGAAACTTTAGCGCTCACGAGAACTGCTTCCATTTTTATTTGGAACGTGATATTGAGTTAATTATTTTTGCAGAAATTTATTTTAGAATTTTTGGGGTTCCAGATCTTGCGCTAGCTACAGATTACTACAGACTGTTATGTTTTTGACAGATTCTGTTTTTCGTGTGTTGTTTGCTTATTTTGATGAATCTATGGCTAGTAAAATAGTTTATAAACCATAGAGAAGTTAGAATACAGTAGGTTTAACGCCAATATAAATAAATAATGAGTTCATTATAGTACCTTGAAGTGGTCTTTTGTTTTCTTTCGCTAACGGAGCTCACGAGATTTTCTACTTTGAGTGTTGTGTTGTGAAGTTTTCAAGTTTTGGGTAAAGATTTGATGGATTATGGAACAAGGAGTGGCAAGAGCCTAAGCTTGGGAATTCCCATGGAACCCCCAAGATAATCTAAGGACACCTAAAAGCCAAAGCTTGGGGATGCCCTGGAAGGCATCTCCTCTTTCGTCTACTTCTATCGGTAACTTTACTTGGAGCTATATTTTTATTCACCACATGATATGTGTTTTGCTTGGAGCGTCTTATATGATTTGAGTCTTTGATTTTTAGTTTACCACAATCATCCTTGCTGTACACACCTTTTGATAGAGCCATACATGATTTGGAATTTGTTAGAATACTCTATGTGCTTCACTTATATCATTTGAGTTATATCGTTTTGCTCTAGTACTTCACTTATATCTTTTAGAGCACGGTGGTGGATTTGTTTTATAGATTATGAGCTTGGGCGCATGAAAAGAATAAAGCAGAACAATGCCATGGCTATCAAACTTGGCATTAAGGGACTAAAATCAAGTCTGGATGCAATGCATTGCAAACGCTCTCCACCTACAGATTCATGCTCAGAATAAGATCCTAAAAGTGATTCTGAGCTAGAGGGAGACCTAAGTCAATGTAGCTCCCTAGTGGAGGAGTCAAAGGAAGATGCCCTATCTTATTCACCCATCAAGGTACTTGCTCTAACTTCCCAAGGTTACATTGCTCGCACATATCTTGCAACTGATGCTTTGCATTGCTTCTACTTTGTTGAACTGCCATTAGCTTAGTTTACACATCGTGTATGTGAATACACCCTGCCTATCCATTTTCAGTGCATATTCCATCTGTCATCATACCATATTTATCCATTCAAATGATGTTCTTGTGTATCATACGTTCAAAAGGAAGAGGGCGATTGCTGATCGTGGAGGAGCACAAGCAAAGTATTTGGAAAAGGTAGTGGCACCTGATAAATCAAATAGCCCATTAGGTGCAGTTGCAATATCACCTGACCCACAAAATACCCCAACTCTAGCAGACTCTAGCCCTACTACACTGGTCATTTCTGATGCCCCAACTCAGCAGACCCCAACTGCAGCAAACAGTATGATTATGCCAGTTGACGACTGGCTATTTTTTGCTTTCCTTGTTATCTTTCAGGCTCTTACTGAGATGTATTCAATGCCCAACGGAGAGCAGGAGTAGGACTTGGAGGAGGAGGCGAGTGGAGGTGATAGCGGCGAGTGGCACTCGGACGAGGAGGATGGTGAGGAGAGCGGCGACTCGAGTGACGAAGAAGAGGTCGACTCGCCTCCTCGCAGAGAAAAAAGGTCCAAGCACGCTCACGATCCGGAAAGCCTCTACGCCACGGTGGCTGCACCGACTGGGCAGTCTTCAAAGTGTCCTCGGACGTGCTCTCCAGTGCCGACTGAGAAGACACCGAAGTAATCAAAAGTTGCACCTCCTCTAGCTCCGAAACCACCGAAGGCTGCGTCATCCAAACCTCCGAAGGCTTTGCCCAAGATCAAAATGGTCATTCCTACTATCTCTAGGTAATAATCTGACTTGATTCTTTGGTTGACTCGGTGTAACAAACATGACCGACTGAATATTGAAATTTGTAGAGATGCCACTGATGAAGCTATGTACCTAGGGTAGGGTCATGGATCTGTCCAACATACCCTCCCCAAGGACATCTCTGCAAAGAATCAGAAGCAGTCGAAGAGAAACCATCATCCACTCGACCATGAAGATGTACTCACTCGACCACCTTGAAGACACTCGACCACCAGAAGATGAGAAGCCTTCCACTCCTCAACGGTCAGGACTTAAACCATAGCTTTATGGGCATTTATAACACTTTACTGCGGGCATTACTAGTAACGCTCCTCCTTTATGAACATTGAACCCTGTATAACAGAGGGGAGCAGGGGTCCTGGCGCACTCTATATAAGCCACCCCCCTCCTCTGGGACAAGGGTTCGCATCTTTTGTAAACTCACACACACATATAATCCAGTCGACCGCCTCAGGGCACCGAGACATAGGGCTATTACTTCCTCCGAGAAGGGCCTGAACTCGTAAAACTCGTGTGTACAACTACTCCATAGATAGGATCTTGCCTCCTCATACCTACCCCCTATTCTACTATCAATCTTAGAACCACGACAGCCAGCTCTGGGACTTCCACCCGCTAGTATGAAGATGAGGACATGGAAGATGCAGTCACCTCCAACCCGGGTACAATTCTCGTGATCTTGTTCTCGATTGTATGGTCGATTAAATTCTGGCGACTCATCTAGGGTCGGTTGATTTCTTTGCAGCTCCTCCCAATGTCATTGAGCTTCCGGATGATGACGAGGACGTGCCGCCGAGGCCCAGGAAGAAGAAGGCAATAGCTAGCAAGACATCCCAGTCGGAGCCGGCGGCGGAGCGGGTATTTCAACAACTCGAAGATGCGAGTAAGATTTCTGTAACCTTGGCTGACCCAGTGTCGAGTGCGCGCCCCGCATCGTCGGCTGCACCAGAGCTTGTTTCAACCATCCAACTTCATGCCTCGGATCTCCAAGCCGCTGCGTCTGGACCATCCGTCCCCTTCTTTGCCACTCATCATGTTCCAGAAGGCCAGTCGGACGCCGCTGCGGAGGCCATTCGTTAGGCTGGCATAATCATGGAGCGGGTGAAGGCGGTGCACGAAAGCAATTAGGCTGCTTATGACGCCAGCGTGGCTCTTCAAGCCAATGTCCAGGTAAGTTAACTCCTGACTGAACTTGTTCTTTTAGGATATGCTACCTGAATATTTTCCTTCGCGCAATCTTTCATTGTCTTGCACTTCGAGATTGTACACCCACAGGGTGCTTTGTCATCCTTTTTTTGTACTTGGTCTGAGTGGACCAGCCGAGTGGAATTCGAACCAGTGGGAGCACGCCAAGTGCACCCACTGGGTGTAGTCCCCGAGACCGCAGTCGACTGCCGGCAGTCGGTTGGGGTCTGAGCACTTCTTTCTCTCCCTTTTTTTGTACTCGGTCTAGGCAGACCAGCCGAGTGGAATCCGAACCAGTGGGGGCACGCTAAGTGCATCCACTGGTGTAGTCCCCGAGACCGCAGTCGACTGCTGGTAGCCGGTTGGGGTCTGAGCACTTCTTTTTCTCCCCTTTTTTTGTACTCGGTCTTGGCAGACCAGCCGAGTGGAATCCGAACCAGTGTGGGCACGCTAAGTGCACCCACTGGGTGTAGTCCCCGAGACCGCAGCCGACTGCTGGCAGTCGGTTGGGGTCTGAGTAGTCTTGAAGTTTTATTCACTCGGAAGTAAATAATCTTTGATCTTGTCGATTGATATGTCTTTTACTCACGGTAGAAATCTTGTATGCTTATCTCCAAGTTCACCGAATTTGTGGAAAAGCAGAGGCAACTCAACCTTGACCTAGAGTTAGCTCAGCAGAACTTAAAGAAGGCTCAAGATGAAGTCGCTGCTACGGAAGGTAACGGCCTGTCGACTGCTTATCTTTACCATCCTTCAAGTTATCTCTTTGTTCTTCTATTTCATCTAAATGTGTATTTTGCAGAGAAAATGAGGCTGGCCCTGGAGAAGAAGGACTTGGACCTTCCAGTTGCGTAGAAGGAGGCTCAAGAGAAGACTTCCCTTGCTGACTAGAAACTGGCTTTGGTCGGAGAGCTAGAGGAGGAAATCAACAAGTTGAAGTCATCTCTCACTGAATCCAATCGAGAGGCGACTCGTCTGAAAAAAGATAAAGTGGCTCTGAACGACCAGCTGGAAAGCATGACTCGTAGGAGGAAAGATTTGGAGGCTTATCTGAAAGCTCTCGCCAAGAAACTCTTTCTTATGTTTGAAGGTATCCCCTTTTTACCCGACTATTTTACTATTTGCAAGTTAGTCCTGACCAGTCAACTCATTAACTCCTTGACTCTGCAGAATTCTGCCAAAACTTTGCAGAGGAGACTGGACGGATCGTGACGGACTTGGACCCTATCATTTCTCCAGTCGACGATGAGGCTGCCATGAATGTGCTTTGACTGGAATCCAGCGTCGCCAGTGTTACAAGTTGTCTTGCCTGTCAGAAGGTTGCAGTTTCACGCATCGACTCATCGCCCTGGTCAAGGGAAACTCTTCAGAATGATCTCGAGTCTCTGATGACTCGGCTCAATGAGGTCCCCGGTCGAGTGCAGGAATGGAAGAAGTCCTCTGCCCGATGCGGCGCTTACGTGGCCCTGTCGCTGGTTAGGGTCCACTACAAAGAAGCTCGAGAAGAGAAGCTGGAGGCGATCAAGGTTGCCAACACAAAAAAGCACGACTTCCAATCCTTCATGGAGACTTTCATTGCTGCTGCCACTCGGATCACGGACGGGATCAATTTGGACGAGTTCGTTGAGCCTGCAAGTCCTCCTCCCGCCGATTGAACAAACTTGATACTTAATCTTGCTTTAAATTTGCCTCGAAATGCCGAGTGGTTTTTGTGACCGTTAAACTCCTTCGGGCCTGACGCCCGAATACTTTTATCTTCGTCCTGAAACTTTTGAGATTTTATCTGATCTTGGTTTATCTTCTGCATGTGCTTGTGTTTGCCTTCGAGCGGAACTTATTCTTCACTCAGAATATTCTTTGAGATGCAACTCTGAGGGAGATATCCCAGTCGATCTGCGCCTCGTCATCCTTACAGAAAGGGATGGAGCGCTCATTGTACTTGTGGCGCAGCTCTGAAGAGAGGTTTGCAGTCAACCTGCACCTCATCATCCTTGTGGATAGGGATGGAGCGCACATTGCACATGTGGCGTAGTTCCGTGGAGAGGATTGCAGTCGACCTGCACCTCGTCGTCCTTGCGGATAGGGATGGAGCGCGCATTGTACTTGTGGCGCAGCTCCGTGGAGAGGATTGCAGTCGACCTGCACCTCGTTGTCCTTGTGGACAGGGATGGAGCGCACATTGTACTTGTAGCGCAGCTCCATGGAGAGCATTTGCAGTCGACTTGCACCTCGTCATCCTTGCGGATAAGGATGGATGTTCAACTTAGGCAAGTATTAGACTGCAGCTAAGCCCCCGAGTGTGAGGTTTTCTCATCACTCAGTAGGTTTTTAGAAACTTAGGCGAGTACTGGACTGCTACTAAGCCCTGGAGTGTGAGGTTTGCTCATCACTCGGTTGGATTTTTGAAACTTAGGCGAGTACTGGACTGCTACTAAGCCCTGGAGTGTGAGGTTTGCTCATCACTCGATAGGATTTTTGAAACTTAGGCGAGTACTGGACTGCAGCTAAGCCCCCGAGTGTGAGGTCTGCTCATCACTCGGTAGGATTTTTGAAACTTAGGCGAGTACTGGACTACAGCTAAGCCCCCGAGTGAGAGGCTTGCTCATCACTCGGTTGGATTTTTTTCAACTTAGGCGAGTACTAGACTGCAGCTAAGCCCCCGAGTGAGAGGCTTGCTCATCACTCGGTCGGATTTTTTCAACTTAGGCGAGTACTGGACTGCAGCTAAGCCCCCGAGTGAGAGGCTTGCTCATCACTCGGTAGGATTTTTTCAACTTAGGAGAGTACTGGACTGCAGCTAAGCCCCCGAGTGAGAGGCTTGCTCATCACTCGGTAGGATTTTTTCAACTTAGGCGAGTGCTGGACTGCAGCTAAGCCCCCGAGTGAGAGGCTTGCTCATCACTCGATGGGATTATTTTTTCAACTTAGGCAAAACGGATTCGCAGCTAAGCCACCGAGTGATAGGCTTGCTCATCACTTGGTAGGGTTTTTTAAACTTAGGAGAAACGGATTCACGGCTAAGCCACCCACTAGGGGATTTCAGAGACAAGCGTAAGCAATCGACAAGCATTTTAGAAGACTGTAAAAACTCTTGTCTTTGATAAACAAACTACAAAGGTGCTTCTTATTACATCCCAATAGACTGAGTGCTTAAGTGTAAAAGGGGCGGAGTAGTTCCGCATTCCAAGCTCGTGGCTCGTCTTTCTTGTGCTCGACGTTGTAGAGGTGATACACTCCATTGTGGAGCACTCTGGTGACAAAGAAGGGGCCTTCCCAGGCAGGAGCAAGCTTGTGTGGTTTCTGCTGATCCACTCGGAGAACCAAGTCTCCTCTTGAAATGCTCGACCCCTCACATTTCTGGCATGGAATCAACGCAGGTCTTGCTGATAGATGCTTGATCAGATCAAGGCCATCTCTCTTTCTTCTTCCAGGAGATCAACTGCATCTTGCCGTGCCCGTTCTGCTTCTTCTTCTGAGAAAAGCTCGACTCGGGGCGCATTGTGGAGCACGTCACTCGGAAGTACAGCTTCGGCTCCATAAACAAAGAAAAGGGGGTTCTGTCAGTCGACCAGTTGGGAGTTGTCCTCAATCCCCACAATACTGATGGAAGCTCATCGACCCAGGCTTCTGCTACGTGTTTGAGATCACGCATCGGTCGGGGTTTTAGTCCTTTGAGAATCAATCCATTTGCTCTTTCAGCTTGCCCATTCGACTAGGGGTGGGTGACTGAGGCATAGTCGACTCGAGTACCTTGGGAAGCACAGAAAGTTCTGAACTCATCAGAATCGAAGTTTGACCTGCTGTCAGTGATGATGCTTTGTGGAACACCGTATCTGAATGTTAACTCTCTGATGAAGCTAACAGCAGCACTGGCTTCAAGGTTCTTGATAGGCTTGGCTTCAATCCACTTGGTGAACTTGTCGACTGCTACAAGCACATGAGTGAATCCACTCCTACCAGTCCTTAGAGGTCCAACCATATCCAATCCCCAAACAGCAAAAGGCCAGACGAGTGGAATGGTCTTCAGGGCCGATGCAGGCTTGTGAGACATGTTGGAGTAAAACTGGCAACCTTCACATTTGTCGACTATTTCTTTTGCCATGTCATTTGCCCGTGGCCAGTAAAATCCCGCTCGGTATGCTTTGGCCACAATGGTCCTAGAGGACGCATGGTGACCACGGGTCCCCGAGTGGATGTCATTAAGGATCACTCGACCTTCTTCAGGTGTTATGCATTTCTGGCAAACTCTAGTCACACTTTCCCTGAACAACTGTCCTCTTATCACAGTAAAGGCTTTAGATCGACGGACAATCTATTGAGCCTCTTCTTCATCCTCTGGGAGTTCCTTTCTAATAATGTATGCGATATATGGTACTGTCCAATCGGGGGTGATGACCAAAACCTCCATAATCAAATCGACCATGGCTGGAACCTCGATTTCAGCCGGATCGATGGCACTCTTCGGCTGCGGGGGCTCTTCAGTGAAGGGATCTTCTTGAACTGAAGGTGTATGAATATGCTCCAGGAACACATTCTGGGAATGGCTTCCCTTTTGGAGCCTATCTTTGCCAAATCATCGGCTACTTGATTTTTCAGTCGAGGGATGTGATGGAGCTCTAACCCCTCAAACCTCTTTTCTAACTTTCTCACTGCATTGCAATGACCAGTCATAGCTGGGCTTCTAACGTCCCACTCCTTCATCACCTGATTGACCACTAAATCCGAGTCGCCATAGACCATGAGGCGACGGACACCGAGTGAAATGGCCATACGCAACCCGTACAGAAGTGCCTCATATTCAGCTTCATTGTTGGAGGAGTCAAAGTGAATCTGGAGAACATAGCTGAGTTTGTCACCACGGGGGGATACCAACACCACCCCAGCACCGGAACCATTCAGCATCTTGGACCCATCGAAGAACATGGTCCAATGCTCCGAGTGAATTTGGTCCGGAAGTTGTTCTTCGATCCACTCGGTGAGGAATCAGCTATTGCTTGGGACTTGATAGCTTTCTTTGCCTCAAATTTAATGTCCAGGGGAAGGAGTTCAATCGCCCACTTTGCCACTCGACCAGTTGCATCTCTGTTGTTCAGAATCTCTGATAATGGAGCACCGCTAACGGCTGTAATGGAATGATCAGAGAAATAGTGTGCAACCTTCTTTGTGGTCATGTAAATCCCATAAACAAGCTTCTGATAATGTGGATATCTTTGCTTCGTCGGAGACAGAACTTCAGAAACATAATATACTGGGCGCTGAACTTTATAGGCTTTTCCTTCTTCCTCCCGCTCGACCGTGAGTACTGTACTGAAAACTTGTCCAGTGGCTGCAATATAAAGCAGTAAAGGCTCTTTGCTGATTGGTGCAGCAAGCACCGATTGGGTGGAAAGCAGGGCTTTGAGCTCTGCAAACGCTGCATCAGCTTCGGGAGTCCACTCGAACTTATCAGACTTCTTCATCAGTCGGGAAAGAGGCAATGCCTTTTCACCGAGGCGGGAAATGAATCGACTCAAGGCGGCCAAACAACCAGTAAGCTTCTGGACATCGTGCACACGCACATGGGGTTTCATCCGAAGTATAGCTCCAACTTTCTCTGGGTTAGCATCGATCCCTCATTAGGAAACGAGGAAACCGAGTAACTTTTCGCCAAGAACTCCGAATGTGCACTTTGATGGATTAAGCTTGATATCATATCTTCTGAGATTGGCCAAGGTTTCAGCAAGGTCACCCAGCAGGTCGGAACCTTTACGTGACTTGACCACAATGTCATCCATGTATGCTTCCATATTTCAACTGATTTGAGTGAGTAGACACTTCTAGATCATCCTCATGAATGTGGCTCCGGTGGTCTTTAAGCCGAATGGCATGGTGACATAACAGAAGCATCCGAATGGAGTGATAAAAGCCGTTTTTATCTCATCAGGTCCATATAGTCGGATATGATGGTACCCGGAATAGGCGTCCAAAAAAGACAAGCGCGTGCACCCCGCAGTTGAGTCGACGATTTGGTCGATGCGGGGGAGAGGAAAATGATCTTCGGGCCAGGCCTGATTGATATGCTTGAAGTCAATGCACATGCGAAGTGAATCGTCCTTCTTGGGGAACATGACAACATTGGCGAGCCACTCGGAGTGGTAGATTTCTTGGATGAACTCAGCTGCCAGGAGCCGAGCCACTTCCACACCAATTACTTTTCTCTTCTGGATGTCGGACCGTCAGAGATGTTCCTTGACAGGTTTTACTTTTGGGTCGACTCGCAAACGATGATCAGCCAGTCCCCTGGGTACACCCGGCATGTCAGAAGATTTCCATGCAAAGATGTCCTAGTTCTCACGGAGGAACTGTATGAGCGCTTCTTCCTATTTGCTGTCGAGTGTTGTTGAGATATGGGTCGAGCAGCATTGGGATTGGGCGGGTGAATATGAATCGACTTCGTTTCACCAGATGACTGAAATGCAGAATCTGTGGCAGGCTTCTTGGCTCGCAGCAAATCACTTGGATCTGCATTTTTCTGATATTCTTGCAGTTCTACTACTGCCATATGTGCATCGGTAATTTTTGAGCCCTTTTGGAAGCACTCTTCTACCTTCTGTCGATTACCAGTGATAATGATTACTCCTCTAGGACCAAGCATCTTCAATTTGAGATACACGTAACATGGTCGAGCCATAAAACGTGCATAAGCGGGCCTACCTAGAATAGCATGTTAAGCACTCTTGAAATCCACTACCTCAAATGTCAACTTTTCCTTGCGGTAATTCTTGGAATCACCAAAAACCACATCAAGGGCGATCTGGCCGAGTGACTGAGCCTTCTTGCCAGGTATAATGTCGTGGAAACTCATGTTGCTTTCACTAAGCTTGTACATCGGAATGCCCATTCCCTTCAAAGTTTCAGCATAATGGATATTCAGGCCACTGCCACCATCCATCAGCACCTTAGTCAGTCGAGTGCCTTCAACTACTGGGTCGGCCACCAGTGCTCGCCTCCGAGGGGTGGCTATATGTGCTGGATGGTCCAACTGGTCGAATGTGATGGCAGTCTGGGACCACTTCAGATAACTGGGTGTTGCTGGAGCAACCATGTTTACTTCTTTGTTAATAACTTTCAACCGACTTTTGCTTTCAACATCAGCAAAAATCATCAGCGTGGAATTGATATTGGGAAAACCATCATCATCTTCTTCCCTATCCTCACCTTTGTCTGACTCCTCTTCCTTCTCCTTGGGTTTTTTCTCTCGGAACTGCTGGATCAGGAGACGACACTGCCGAGTGGTGTGTTTAGGGAAAATGAAATTCCCCTCTTCATCTTTTTTGGTATGAATATGGCACGGTAAATCCAACAAATCATTCCCATCTTGATCCTTAAATTTTTTGGGAGTCCAGGGCCCTTTGGGCTTTCCTTTGAACTTTCCTTGGGCAATAACTAAAGCTTCACTAGGAGCAGCTGGTTCGGCCTTTCACTTCTATTTCCGACTGGAATTCCCTCCTCCGGTTTCTTGGGTGACTGTTTTGTGCTTGCCACTTTGGAGTCGGTCTTCCTCTTCACCATTGGCATACTTGGTGGCAATCTCCATCATTCGTCTCAGGGACGTATCTCCTATCCGGCCGAACTTCAGGTTCAACTCTCTTTACTTAACTCCTTCCTTGAAGGCACAAACTGCTTGGTGATCCGACACATTCTCCACTGCGTGGTGTAGAGTGATCCATCTCTGGATATAATCTCTCAAGGTTTCATTCGGCTTCTGAACATAGGACTGTAATTGTGTCAACCCTAATGGCCTTTTGCAAGTACCTTCAAAGGTTCTAACAAACACTCGAGCGAGTTCCTCCCAACTATATATGCTGCCAGGAGCCTACTAATTCAACCACGCTCTGGCTGAGCCCTCCAACATCAAGGGAAGGTGCTTCATGGCCACATCATCATTGCCGCCACCAATCTGCACAGCCACTCGGTAGTCCTCGAGCCAAGTGTCTGGCTTGGACTCGCCGGTGAACTTGCTGACTCCAGTCGCCAACCTGAAGTTGGGGGTATCACTGCTGCTTTGATGGCTCTGCTGAAACACTCGGGTCCTGAAGTGTGCACCCTGCTTCCAGTCGGATAATCCCTATCGTGGTCTTCTCTGTGAGCTCTGTTCCTATCAACCATACCTTGAACGAGAATAGATCTTGCATCAAAGCCTGGCTCTCTGGGGCCGACCAGAATTCTTCGTTCGCCGCTGTGGGGGCGCCTATCATCTTGCCGCCGACGCACGTATGACCCACTCCTCGGAGGAGGCGTGGGCACTCAACGACGGTCATCGTGGTCGAGTCGATCATCATACTGCTCACGGTTCCTGTACTGATCTTGCCAGTGCCCACGCCCCTCACGCCGTGGAGGCGATCTTGGGCTGTGAGCAGATTGGACAATATCTGCCACCACAGATCTGCTATGAATCATATTCCACGACTAACATACTATTGTATTCTGCTCTCCAGCTGCCCGGAGTAAAGCCCGGATCTGCATTAAACCTCGGCCAGCTTCTGACTGGTAAGGTTGAATTGACTCTGCTATTCGAGCTGCAGTGTGAGATTCTGGATCAGAGTTCGGTATACCTGAGTCGGAGGCAGAAAAAGTTGTCGTCGACTGGACTCAGGAATCCGCTGCCGAGCATGCTTGTCGAGTGCGTGCTAGAGGTTCTCCAGTCGAGTGCCCTTAGCCAAGTTGGCCAGACGGCCTCCTCCAAGGCCTGGGCCTGGGGGGTTTCTCCAATGATAGGAGTGTGGAGTGCATCCATATTACGACGACGAAGATCTTCCCTCCGCTGCGAAGAGAGGGGTTCGGGGCGGTACTCCTCGTGGACATGTGATGGGTCACCGACGCCATCGCCAGCGTAGTCCATTGACCATCAAGACTTCCGCCGCGGGGTCGCTGCTATCGCACTCGGATGCGGTTTCGACGCAGCCAGTCGACAGATTGAATAGGTCATAGAGAGTTTCATCAGGCTAGATCGCCGCGATTTGTGGGGTGGCCGATTGGCGGGCCACCGCATGTCTCACCCACCGCTGAAGCCGCGACCGACCAGATCGCTAATGCCGGCGAACAACGGGAAGCGAGGATGCCGTAGGAACCGACTGATACTGAGTCGACGGCTGTCGAAGAAGGACGCCATGGACGCATGCGCGGAAATGCATCGCCCCGCGGACGGGGAGCGCCTCGATGTCGAGTGGAGCCAAGAGGAGTCAACGGCTACGAAGATGAGCGCGCCGAGACGGATCTCGCGGCCTTCAGCCAACCCTCCGCCGGAAAACATGATGACGGGAATCATAAGAATCGCAACTTCTCCAACAAACTGCTAAGACACCTGCCCCACGGTGGGCGCCAACTGTCGTGGATCTAAGACTGACAGTAGAATGGGGGTAGGTATGAGGAGGCAAGATCTTAGATATGGAGTAGTTGTACACACGAGTTTACGAGTTCAGGCCCTTCGTGGAGGAAGTATCAGCCCTACGTCTCAGTGCCCTGAGGCGGTCGACTGGATTGTAGGTGTGTGTGAGTTTACAAAAGATGCGAACCCTTGTGCCATCGGAGGGGGTGGCTTATATAGAATACGCCAGGACCCAAGCCAGCCCACGTTAAAAGGGGTTCAATGTACATAAAGAAGGGGCGTTACAGGTAACGTCTGTATTAAAGTGCTATAAATGATAATTAAGTCTATGAGTAAATGCCCGACCGTTGCTGTGTAGAGTGACTTTAGATCTTCTGTTTGTCGAGTGATTTCTGTGACGGTCAAGTGACATTGATTCTTCCGAGTGGAATGTCTATGGTCGAGTGGATGATGGTACCCTTTGGATGCTTCTGGCTTTAGGGTAATGTCCTTGGGGAGGGTGTCTAGGTCAGGCCTATGACCCTACCCTAGGTACATAGCTTCATCAGATCCCATAGATCGAGAGAGACCAGAACAACCACAAGTTCACCGAGCATAAGAACACCTCTCCTCAGGAGGTTGTTCTTCCCCTTGTACTATTAATCCTCAACCCAAGAGGCAATCCACCACCACCACACTGGAGTAGGGTATTACACCACAATGGTGGCCCGAACCAGTATAAATCTTTTGTCCTTTGTGTTGCAAGTTCATCGAGTTAGCCCGTGAGATCTTAGCGAAGGTAGGACGTGGACCGGTAGGGGGAGATCTTCACGCGCACCCCAGTTTTCAAACCTTAAGGGTTTTGCCGGAACCCGTGATCTGACAAAAGCGGTGGTGGTTGTCCTCCCGCACCCACTTCAGCGGTTATCAGCGATATCGATGCTTTCCATCTGTGGGCCCGCTTGGTCCATCACTTCTTTTTTCCTGACAACAAGAGAGGTTAATTTGACTTAGGAGGGGATTATTATTTTTGCTCTGGGATGACATGCATGATACACTTTGAGCACACACATATGCATGTGTACGCATGAATCCCTCCCATCGAGTCAAACTGGCTAGTACAGTGACTGTCACAACCCCAGATCAGCCCTTGTTTGTTTTTGCTTTAGCATCCATGCAACATGTTTAAATTTTATGAAATTTGAAATGGGGATGACCAAGCCCTAGCACCAAAGCATTGCAAATAGGTTCAACTTCAAAATATTTTCAAAGAACCCAAATTGGTTTGCAAAAATGTTCATGATTACTGGAAAAGGGTGAAAACCATATCCAGAGATGATGGATATTTTTCCAAGACATTTTTGGATTTTTGATTAAACCATATTGTATTTGAATTGGGGCATTTAAATACTGTTAATATTTTTAAATGCTCCAACAATTCTGAAAATAGTTGAGGGCCTCTATAATAATTCAGTTAATGTCCACAATTATTCTCGGGATTTATAAAAAATGATTTAGTGTCTAAAACTAAATCAAAACAAACTACAGAAAATAGAAATAGAAAAGAGGAAATAAAAGAAAGGGAGAGAAGGCCACCAGGCCACCTACCTAACTTACCTGGCGCCCACTTACCTGGCCCAGCACGGCCCAGCCCATCTCCACTCCCCTTGTCGCCTTCCTCCTCTGCCAAGAGGACGGGCACGCGCCCGGCGCGCGCGGCCACGCGCCCCGGCCACCTCCTGCTTCCCGGCCACCTCCTGTTTCCCCGGCCCTCCTAGACGATGCCACGGAGACGCCCCCGACCCCTCGACCCTCTCTCACTCTCCCGTGTCTCACCCTCCGTCCCTATCCTCCTCTGCTCCCTCTCTCTCACCCGGACCGAACGGAGCCGCCGCCACCGACGAGCTCCCTCACGGCCACCGCCACCCCCTCTCCTCTCCGACGCGCTCCCGAGCTCCGCCGATCCTCCCTCGTCCTCCTCGTCGTCTCGCGCGACCAGAAGAGCCCCTGGATGCCGATAGCCTCGCCGTTCCCCTCCTCGGCCATCGAGGATCGCCGTCATCAAATTCGTCGCCGTTCGGCCTTCCCCGAGCCCGCCGCCCACCTCTACGGGATCCACGTGAGCTCCTCCGTCGTTTCCCCCTCTCCCCTGACTCGTTTTCTTCCTCTAACACCGACAACCGTCGGAGCCGAGAGCTCTTCGCCGCCGGCCATGTCGCCGTCGTAGCCACGGTTGCCTAGAGCTGCAACCGAGCACGCAGCCGTGCTCAGTGCACCCCTAGGAGGCCATAGCACCCATCCACTCCCTCTGCTGTGCTTCCTAACGCCGACTCCGAGCTCACCCGAACTCGGGCCGCCGCCTTGGAGCTCGCCGTCGACAGCTTCGGCCTCCCCACGACCCAGCAACCACACCGTTCGACGCGCGGGAGCAAGGGCTCTCCAATGAGCCCAAGCACGGCCTCGCCCGTGCCCTGTAGCATGTTTCTGACGGCCGCCACCGTCCCGGGCCTCGCCGGCGTCGAGACGCCGGTGGGGTTGACCCACTTGACCACGGCGGAACCCCCCTGGGTCGATGACAGGTGGGGCCAGCCCCTGTTAATTAGTATAGGTGTTAGATTAGTTAACGCTAATTAATTTAGTTAATTATTTAAGCCACTGACATGTGGGCCCAGCCCTACTGACATTTTCGTTAGTATTAGTTTAACCCTAATCAACCCAGTTAACCCACTGAGTCACTGACACGCGGGACCCACTGTCAGGTTTGACCTGGACCTGCCTAGTTGACCTGCTGACATCAGCATGACCTAGTGCTGACGCAATAAATCATTTTCTGGTTTTAAAATAATTCAGGAAATTCCAGAAAATTGTAAAAACTTCTAAAAATCATAGAAATTCAACCGTAACTCCAAATGAGATAAATTATATATGAAAAATGATCAGAAAAATCCAATCTATCCATCTGTACTATTTTCATGCATGTTAGAACAACTTATAGGTGCTGTTTAGCACAAATCATATAAATGGCATCTGGATAATCACATATGGAGTTTGAATTTGAATCTTGTATTCAAACCAACTTCATTTAATCTGTTGCTAGTTGCATTAGCCCAAAACACATTCATTTTGCCATGTCATGATCATGCATCATATTGTGCATTGCATTGATTGTGTTCCCTTCTGTGTTGCCGGTATTTGTCCCCTCTCGATAGACGTGATACCGATGATGTGATCGTTGACACTGATGAAGACTCAATGCTATCTTCAGAAGTGCCAGGCAAGCAAAACCCCCTTGTTCATTCCGATACAATCCTACTCTCTCGCTCCTGCTCTCTTTTACTGCATTAGGACAACAACGATTCATCTGTTACTTGCCGCGGTAGCTGAACCCCTTTATCCTTTGCATGACCTGTCATTCCACAGTAAATAGATGAAACCCACTAGTATGAGTAGGAGTTGTCTGAGCCCTATTGTGCCTACTCATTTATGATTGTTTGTCATGCCTGCTACTGCTTAGAGTTGAGTCAGGTCTGATTCATCGGGGATGAATCAGAGGTGTGTGAACATGTCCTACTGTGTGTGAGCTAAGTGTGTGAACACGATTTGGTAAAAGGTGTCGGTGAGAGGCCATGTAGGAGTACATGGTGGGTTGTCTCATTGAAGCCGTCCTCAGGAACTGAGTTCTGTGTTTGTGATCCATGATTCAGCTACTACCATACATTGGGCCCTGAAATATGACCCCGCTCGACTTCTTATTCACCCTAGTCCTCTGTCCAGGAGTTGCAAGTAGTTTCTGGTGTTTGTAGCTTACTGGAGGCCGTGGACAGCGCTGACCGTAGGGGTGGGCTGTGATGCGGTAGGTACGTGGCACGGTGTACCGGATGCCCGTTTGGTATCTCGGGAACCCTGTTCACATCGTTTGGGGCTGTGAGCGAAACTCCGGCCGGATCTCCTCATGGATGGAACCCGAATAGGCGATAAACCTGGACTACAGACTCGAGTGTTTAGGTAGGTCGTGGTCTACACCCACGTCGGCTTTCGCTTGAAGTCTGCCGAGCACATGTCGTGTGCAGACGCTAAGTGGTGGAAACATGTATGAAGAAGTACACCCCTGCAGGGTTAATATCATCTATTCGAATAGCCGTGTCCGTGGTAAAGGACTTCTGGGTTGATTATATCAGTTCATAGACAAGTGAAAGTGGATACTCTAAAATACGCAAGATAAGTGTGAGTGCTATGGATGGCATTCTCGTAGGGAGACGGGCGCGGATCCATAGTGGTGTATTGATATGGTGAATATGTGGACTCGTGTGCGCCACCTCAAAAGAGTTACTTGCAGTCGTAGTTCAGGATAGCCACCGAGTCAAAGCTGGCTTGCTGCAGTTAAACCCCACCATCCCCTTTGTTGATAATGATGCATATGTAGTTAGTTCTGATGTAAGTCTTGCTGGGTACATTTGTACTCACGTTTGCCTATTTTATGTTTTTGCAGAGAGACTTCGGTCTCACTAGTAGTTCCACGTGGACTTCGACGTTTAGCTTGTTACCTCAGCTACGATCTTGTGCCCTCGGCAGGATCTGATAGATAGTCAGGCTTCTCAGCCTTTTTCATTTATAGATGTCTGTACTCAGACATGATAGCTTCCGCTTGTGCTTTGATTTGTATGCTCTGAATGTTGGGTCGTGAGACCCCCTGTTTGTAATATCTCGCTCCTCGGAGCCTATTGAATACTTACTTGTGTCGTAGAGTCATGTTGTGATGCCTTGTTGTATTTGCACATATCGAGCATATTGTGTGTATGATTGAAATGCTTGGTATGTGTGGGATCTGACTATCTAGTTGTTTATCTTTAGTAGCCTCTCTTACCGGGAAATGTCTCCTAGTGTCTCCACCGAGCCATGGTAGCTTGCTACTGCTCCGGAACACTTAGGCTGGTCGGCATGTGTCCTTCTTCGTTCCCGTGTCTGTCCCTTCGGGGAAATGTCACGCGATGAATACCGGAGTACTGTTAGCCCGCTACAACCCGGTTCACCGGAGTCCTGCTAGCCCAGTGCTACAGCCTGGATTCATTCGCTGATGACCGACACGTTCGATGCTGGGTCATGGATGCCTGTCCCTGTAAGACTGTGCCACTTTGGGTTTACGACTAGCCATGTCAGCCCGGGCTCCTTATCATATGGGTGCTAGCGACACTATCATATACGTGTGCCAAAAGGCGCAAACGGTCCCGGGCAAAGGTAAGGCGACACCCGTGGGAATACCGTGCGTGAGGCCGCAAAGTGATATGAGGTGTTACATGCTAGACCTATGTGCCATCGAGTCGGGGTCCTGACAGCGTTGGTCGGGGTCTTGACAGCGTTGGTATCAGAGCTTGACTACCTGTAGGATTACCAAGCCAAACTGGTCGGAGTTGAGTCTAGAAATTCTTTAGTTATGTAAGGGAATTGATTGTGGGATGGAACGTAAGGCTCTTTTTACTCCTTATACCTCATGGCCCTCTGATCTGAGTCATCTTATCTTTCCTACGGGGATTAAGGAACTAGGCTTTCTTTTCTTTCTATCAGGATCACGTGTTACTAATCCGTAGACTTATAGATTGTTGGACTTAAGCCTCAATTCAGTTTCTACCTCTGTATGTTAATTATTGATCTCGAAACCTTGATATTGTGCTTCTGAGTGGTTATGCCACCATTTTTGTGAATGTCTCAAATCTTTTCTGAGCATTTACAGTCGTTATGCTGTCCGAGTCATCCCAGGTTTCTAAATAGTTTGATGCATTTGCAAACTCCTTTTCCCTCTGGTTTCGGTGTTCCTTCATGCCAGCTCAATCACACTAATTGTTGAGTTGAGGTATTCTATTGCCTTGACATTTATGTTGGAGTTATTATTATGACCCTAGGTGTCTCAGGGGATCATCTAGTGGTCTAGCCATGATTGTGTCCTAGTGTGATGATTCTGGCCTTTATTCTTGAAAGCATTCCATGATGCTACTTAGGAGTAGGTATTCTATTCCTGGGTTCTTGAACCCGAGATTCACTCTACCTACTTCATGTTGATAGTGTTTGCTAGTTCCTTTAGGATATTAGTAACCTTTGCGATAGTCCTCAAGGTCCGTGGTATATCGTTCTTTCAAATACCATGAACCATTCTTGGCAGGAGTTCTTCTGAACCAAAAGATCACAACCAGAGCTCTTGTTGAGTTCTCGAGTCTATGTTGTGACCCTGCCAGCTCTACCCTTCCGCATGGATTGTCCGGAAGAAATATGTTGAACTCGTTCGACATGCTAATCCATGCATCCACAACTCAGAAAATTATATGTTCCTTTGAGTTGTTCCTCTTTAGTTGTCTACTGACCTTCGTCTATCAATTGATAGTCAAGAGTATGCGTGCGTTCGTTTATCGATGCCTATTATTCTTGTGGTCCCGTCAAGCCATTCTGTCCTGAATGACTTGGAGAAACAAACTCCAGTACCTCAGCCATATCTAGGATTGGGTCAAAACAATTGTACTCCGCAGATCAAAATGCCAATCCAGCTTTTGGTTCTGTTCTACCTTGGAGTATTACCCCCTTTATGTCAGAATTGTCATGAGAACTGCACCAACTCTCATGAATTTTGACGTAGTGATACTTTTCACCATCATTAGTCATTCCTCGGCCCTCGTGTTGATGCAACCGGAATACCGACAAATGAATTGTGATGTGTGAAATCAATACTCCCAGCAACCTCGTTGCTTGGTAGTTAAAGGATAATAATTTCATTCTTAGCGTGTTGATTATTGAATCGTCACCCTAAGGTTGATTGTGCTACCTAGTCCTTATTTCTGGTGCACTCTCCGATCAGTGAGTTAGGATAGTGCCAATCCTTGCTTATTTGATCATATCGTCTTGCCCTCAAAAGCGAGATTGTTCTCGAGCTTAGTAACATATCGGTGGTTCGTGATTTTCCGGATATCTTCTCGAAAGTATCACCAGGTTGTCACCTGACTGTTATGTTGAGCTCGTGATCAAGTTGGTTTCTTATGAACCACCTTCTCTCCAAGAATCGGTGTTAGATATCCCTGAGCTGGTTGGTTAAGCTAGACAACAACTTGGAGAGTTGGAAGATAAAAGCTTGCCTGACTTAGTTCGTTCCAAAGGGATATTCTTGTGTAGTGTGTGTTGAAGAAAGATGATATCTTCATCGATTGGTCCCTATGATCAGTTGCTGGACCTATTGTCTTATCAATCCTTTGATTTGAGTGTGGGCTATCGTCAAATCAAATCAGTACCAACGATGCTCGTAATGTTGTCTTACTCGTGGTTGATCCCTCGAGCATACACCATTACATCTTTGGTCTGACCAATGCTATCACCGTGTTCACATGATGGTGGAGGTCCAGTGATATGGAAATTCCGATGAGTTGTTGTTGAGCCCATCAGTAGCATTTTGTCTCCCCCCATGAATCATGTTGAACATCAACCTAGTGTTGGAAACTTTTGAAAGCATTTTCTTCATCCTAGTTCATGAAGCATATGTTCGGATGTAAGAAGTGACTTCCTCTAGTTCATGTGCATTTGATGCAAGTTGCCGCCGTGGATTCGAGAAAGTCAATGTTGTTTCCTTTGGAATCATCCCAAATCAGTCATGCATACGTGCGAAGTATTCTGTGGTTCGGAGACTTGCAACCTCCATTCTATATGTGTCCCTAGCACACCAAGCCACTGATTGATTTGTTCAAGGAGAAGAAGTTCCTTCATAAGAGCTAATCCGGACTTATGTAAGGACTTCGATACCCTCGTTGATGGTTCCCCCTCTTGAACTCGGTAGTGTTTTATTATAAGACTACTCTGTGGTCATGCTTGTCTTGGACAACATGTTCACATGTGGTAGCAGAACCAGCTCATGTTTTGGAGTTTGCTATCGTAGTTCATTTCCCGAGAATCTCGCAACGTTATCTCGTCGAATTGTGTTGCAAACTTTCGTTTTTTCTTCCTAGACTCGATGAGTCTGGAATATCCTGACACCAACCAGATCTGAATCTCAGGCAGATATGATGGTTTGGAACATTTCCCAAGAATTATAATATCGGTCCCTCGGAAACCGGTAAAGTGGATGTCGTGGCCAACCCACCTAGCCGGAAGACCTATTATTGTAGTATCTTGATTGAGGAAGTTGGCCACCTTCCCATAAGGACTTCGTAGGATTTACTCCCTAGTTGTGCCTTATGATTTTTGTGTTCCGAAGTCCGACCTTTTACTTGATGTTCTAGATATCAAACCATGGGATGGGATACACTAGCACATCAAGGAGAACATTAGAGGCGGAGTGCTAAATGTCTCTCGGTCGATCATCCAGATTTCGTCCCCTTGGCCTTGTTAAGGTGAAATCTGAGAAGGTGTTATCTTCCTTTGCATCTGCATCCTCCATCACCATTCATCATGGTATTGAGTTGTGTTACCGGACCCTTGACACGGATGTTGGTAAAACCTTGATGATTGTGGAAATGCTCAAGTTCTTGAGAGCACGCACAAGCGCTACGTGTTATCATCGGCACTAACTGGGATTGCCCCAGATTTCCTCGGTTATGCTATAACCACTCCAATAGTGAATTCACTCTTTATTGTTGGGTTCTTCCCCAGTTACCAGAATCATTCCCAGCATTTGCATTTTGTTCCCAGCTTGCACCGCCAATGTGCCATTCTACCATGGGTCTCTTCCATTTCTGGTGATAAGCAAAAACCATCTATGACGTTGTCTTCAACAAGGTAATCCACATCATCCAAGTTTGAGTATGCCATTCTACCGAACCCCTCTAAATGATCGATTATGATTTGCCTTAAGCTGGTATAAAGAGTTTCAATGATCTCTGAATCAAAGGTAATTCTTTTTGCCACATAAGGGGAGACATCTACGAGTCACGGTTCCGAAGGTGTCTCGTTGTGGTATCATGGCAACTCAACTACTCGCTACGTTGACAACCGATTACCACCTTCTTAAGCGTGAAATTGTTGTCTACCTAGTGAACCTTCGTCATCTGCCTCACTCCATTCTTATGGATGTGTGCTTCGTCTCTCAGCTCGAGAGATGTTGCTATGTCTCATTCCGTGAGTTAATCCTGAGTTGTTCGACCTTCGAGAAGAACGATTCTTTTAGGGTCTTTCCTTTCCTCTCGTTGTCATGTTAGTTGGAGTTCTCAAGGCAAGACTTCGAGACAATGATGATGAACGAATCAACGTTCAATTGAAGTGCAACCTGGATCGTGAAGATTGTACTAGTTTGCGTTCCCCCTTCACCTTACCCTACGCTTGAATCTCGGGACGAGATTTTTGTTTAGTGGGGGTGAGCTGTCACAGCCCCAGATCAGCCCTTGTTTGTTTTTGCTTTAGCATCCATGCAACATGTTTAAATTTTATGAAATTTGAAATGGGGATGACCAAGCCCTAGCACCAAAGCATTGCAAATAGGTTCAACTTCAAAATATTTTCAAAGAACCCAAATTGGTTTGCAAAAATGTTCATGATTACTGGAAAAGGGTGAAAACCATATCCAGAGATGATGGATATTTTTCCAAGACATTTTTGGATTTTTGATTAAACCATATTGTATTTGAATTGGGGCATTTAAATACTGTTAATATTTTTAAATGCTCCAACAATTCTGAAAATAGTTGAGGGCCTCTGTAATAATTCAGTTAATGTCCACAATTATTCTCAGGATTTATAAAAAATGATTTAGTGTCTAAAACTAAATCAAAACAAACTACAGAAAATAGAAATAGAAAAGAGGAAATAAAATAAAGGGAGAGAAGGCCACCAGGCCACCTACCTAACTTACCTGGCGCCCACTTACCTGGCCCAGCACGGCCCAGCCCATCTCCACTCCCCCTGTCGCCTTCCTCCTCTGCCAGGAGGACGGGCACGCGCCCGGCGCGCGCGGCCACGCGCCCCGGCCACCTCCTGCTTCCCGGCCACCTCCTGTTTCCCCGGCCCTCCTAGACGATGCCACGGAGACGCCCCCGACCCCTCGACCCTCTCTCACTCTCCCGTGTCTCACCCTCCGTCCCTATCCTCCTCTGCTCCCTCTCTCTCGCCCGGACCGAACGGAGCCGCCGCCACCGACGAGCTCACTCACGGCCACCGCCACCCCCTCTCCTCTCCGACGCGCTCCCGAGCTCCGCCGGTCCTCCCTCGTCCTCCTCGTCGTCTCGCGCGACCAGAAGAGCCCCTGGATGCCGCTAGCCTCGCCGTTCCCCTCCTCGGCCACCGAGGATCGCCGTCGTCAAATTCGTCGCCGTTCGGCCTTCCCCGAGCCCGCCGTCCACCTCTACGGGATCCACGTGAGCTCCTCCGTCGTTTCCCCCTCTCCCCTGACTCGTTTTCTTCCTCTAACACCGACAACCGTCGGAGCCGAGAGCTCTTCGCCGCCGGCCATGTCGCCGCCGTAGCCACGGTTGCCTAGAGCTGCAACCGAGCACGCAGCCGTGCTCAGTGCACCCCCAGGAGGCCATAGCACCCATCCGCTCCCTCTGCTGTGCTTCCTAACGCCGACTCCGAGCTCACCCGAACTCCGGCCGCCGCCTTGGAGCTCGCCGTCGACAGCTCCGGCCTCCCCACGACCCAGCAACCGCACCGTTCGACGCGCGGGAGCAAGGGCTCTCCAATGAGCCCAAGCACGGCCTCGCCCGTGCCCTGTAGCGTGTTTCCAACGGCCGCCACCGTCCCGGGCCTCGCCGGCGTCGAGACGCCGGTGGGGTTGACCCACTTGACCACGGCGGAACCCCCCTTGGGTCGATGACAGGTGGGGCCAGCCCCTGTTAATTAGTTTAGGTGTTAGATTAGTTAACGCTAATTAATTTAGTTAATTATTTAAGCCACTGACATGTGGGCCCAGCCCTGCTGACATTTTCGTTAGTATTAGTTTAACCCTAATCAACCCAGTTAACCCACTGAGTCACTGACACGCGGGACCCACTGTCAGGTTTGACCTGGACCCGCCTAGTTGACCTGCTGACATCAGCATGACCTAGTGCTGACGCAATAAATCATTTTCTGGTTTTAAAATAATTCAGGAAATTCCAGAAAATTGTAAAAACTTCTAAAAATCATAGAAATTCAACCGTAACTCCAAATGAGATAAATTATATATGAAAAATGATCAGAAAAATCCAATCTATCCATCTGTACTATTTTCATGCATGTTAGAACAACTTATAGGTGCTGTTTAGCACAAATCATATAAATGGCATCTGGATAATCACATATGGAGTTTGAATTTGAATCTTGTATTCAAACCAACTTCATTTAATCTGTTGCTAGTTGCATTAGCCCAAAACACATTCATTTTGCCATGTCATGATCATGCATCATATTGTGCATTGCATTGATTGTGTTCCTTCTGTGTTGCCGGTATTTGTCCCCTCTCGATAGACGTGATACCGATGATGTGATCGTTGACACTGATGAAGACTCAATGCTATCTTCAGAAGTGCCAGGCAAGCAAAACCCCCTTGTTCATTCCGATACAATCCTACTCTCTCGCTCCTGCTCTCTTTTACTGCATTAGGACAACAACGATTCATCTGTTACTTGCCGCGGTAGCTGAACCCCTTTATCCTTTGCATGACCTGTCATTCCACAGTAAATAGATGAAACCCACTAGTATGAGTAGGAGTTGTCTGAGCCCTATTGTGCCTACTCATTTATGATTGTTTGTCATGCCTGCTACTGCTTAGAGTTGAGTCAGGTCTGATTCATCGGGGATGAATCAGAGGTGTGTGAACATGTCCTACTGTGTGTGAGCTAAGTGTGTGAACACGATTTGGTAAAGGTAGTCGGTGAGAGGCCATGTAGGAGTACATGGTGGGTTGTCTCATTGAAGCCGTCCTCAGGAACTGAGTTCTGTGTTTGTGATCCATGATTCAGCTACTACCATACATTGGGCCCTGAAATATGACCCCGCTCGACTTCTTATTCACCCTAGTCCTCTGTCCAGGAGTTGCAAGTAGTTTATGGTGTTTGTAGCTTACTGGAGGCCGTGGACAGCGCTGACTGTAGGGGTGGGCTGTGATGCGGTAGGTACGTGGCACGGTGTACCGGATGCCCGTTTGGTATCTCGGGAACCCTGTTCACATCGTTTGGGGCTGTGAGCGAAACTCCGGCCGGATCTCCTCATGGATGGAACCCGAATAGGCGATAAACCTGGACTAGAGACTCGAGTGTTTAGGTAGGTCGTGGTCTACACCCACGTCGGCTTTCGCTTGAAGTCTGCCGAGCACATGTCGTGTGCAGACGCTAAGTGGTGGAAACATGTATGAAGAAGTACACCCCTGCAGGGTTAATATCATCTATTCGAATAGCCGTGTCCGCGGTAAAGGACTTCTGGGTTGCTTATATCAGTTCATAGACAAGTGAAAGTGGATACTCTAAAATACGCAAGATAAGTGTGAGTGCTATGGATGGCGTTCTCGTAGGGAGACGGGAGCGGATCCATAGTGGTGTATTGATATGGTGAATATGTGGACTCGTGTGCGCCACCTCAAAAGAGTTACTTGCAGTCGTAGTTCAGGATAGCCACCGAGTCAAAGCTGGCTTGCTGCAGTTAAACCCCACCATCCCCTTTGTTGATAATGATGCATATGTAGTTAGTTCTGATGTAAGTCTTGCTGGGTACATTTGTACTCACGTTTGCCTATTTTATGTTTTTGCAGAGAGACTTCGGTCTCACTAGTAGTTCCACGTGGACTTCGACGTTTAGCTTGTTACCTCAGCTACGATCTTGTGCCCTCGGCAGGATCTGATAGATAGTCAGGCTTCTCAGCCTTTTTCATTTATAGATGTCTGTACTCAGACATGATAGCTTCCGCTTGTGCTTTGATTTGTATGCTCTGAATGTTGGGTCGTGAGACCCCTGTTTGTAATATCTCGCTCCTCGGAGCCTATTGAATAATTACTTGTGTCGTAGAGTCATGTTGTGATGCCATGTTGTATTTGCACATATCGAGCATATTGTGTGTATGTATTGAAATGCTTGGTATGTGTGGGATCTGACTATCTAGTTGTTTATCTTTAGTAGCCTCTCTTACCGGGAAATGTCTCCTAGTGTCTCCACCGAGCCATGGTAGCTTGCTACTGCTCCGGAACACTTAGGCTGGCCGGCATGTGTCCTTCTTCGTTCCCGTGTCTGTCCCTTCGGGGAAATGTCACGCGATGAATACCGGAGTCCTGTTAGCCCGCTACAGCCCGGTTCACCGGAGTCCTGCTAGCCCAGTGCTACAGCCTGGATTCACTCGCTGATGACCGACACGTTCGATGCTGGGTCATGGATGCCTGTCCCTGTAAGACTGTGCCACTTTGGGTTTACGACTAGCCATGTCAGCCCGGGCTCCTTATCATATGGGTGCTAGCGACACTATCATATACGTGTGCCAAAAGGCGCAAACGGTCCCGGGCAAAGGTAAGGCGACACCCGTGGGAATACCGTGCGTGAGGCCGCAAAGTGATATGAGGTGTTACATGCTAGACCTATGTGCCATCGAGTCGGGGTCCTGACAGCGTTGGTCGGGGTCCTGACAGCAACACCATCATGAACCGATCTTGCTCTGTGTGGGGAGATAGTGTATGATTTTTGACACATGCGCCAGATCAATGTTGTGTATTCAAACATGCATGCACGCATCACCTCCATACTTATGCATGTAGTGGTTGCCTTCTAACGATACACTCCCTCATGTGGTTATCGACAACAAGCCTATATATTTGTGGGCCCACGTGGACATCCATGATCACCTTAACCAACAACAAGATAGGTTACCATGGCGGATTCTTCATTTGGTTAGAGTTAGCATAGTATAGGTCATGGTGAGATTCAGACCTAATTAAGTTTGAGCGCATATACTATGCACGCATGCATTCATATATGAATCCCCTTCGTGGACTTGAAGTGTGGTGTAACATACATATGCATCGTCAACCTAACCCTCACTCAGTGTGGGGATTTCTAGTTCGAAATCACGGTGCCACATCAAAGTTGTTCATTGTTACTCAAAAACACACCTCACCATACATATGTTTGGGCCACACACATGCAGTGGTTGTCTTCGGGGAGTATCTACTTGCGTCATTATTGGCGAGCTAGCCCACCTCCGGGGTCGCATGGATGGCAATCACTTTGACCAACAACAAGAGAGAGGTTGTACGACCAAGGTGGATTATTCTTGGTCCATTTTACGATACATCTTGGTGAGATATATGCCATTCTGGCCCGCCCACTGAAAGTGTGTGGGGGGTGCTACATCGCACTTTGCTAGGTGATCCTTGGTTGGGGGCATGCATTCATAGCTTAATTAGGATTCCCTTCGTGGTGACACGAGGGGAGTGGGGGGCTGCTAGCTACTTCGCACTTTGCTAGGTGAACCTCGGTTGGGGGGGAGGGGCATGCTCATAGCTTAGGATTCCCTTCATGCCGACATGAGGGGGGGGCTGCTAGCTACTTCGCACTTTGCTAGGTGAACCTCGGTTGGGGGGCATGTGCATTCATAGCTTAGGATTCCCTTCATGCCGACACGAGGGAGGGGTGGCTGCTAGCTACTTCGCACTTTGCTAGGGTGAACCTCGGTTGGGGGGGATGGCATGCATTCATAGCTTAGCTAGGATCCCCTTCGTGCCGACACGAGGGAGGGGGCTGCTAACTACTTCGCACATTGCTACGGTGAACCTCGGTTGGGGGGGCATGCATTCATATATAGCTTAGGATTCCCTTCATGCCGACACGAGGGAGGAGGGGGCTGCTAGCTACTTTGCACTTTGCTAGGTGAACCTCGGTTGACGGGAAGGGGGCATGCATTCATATATAGCTTAGGACTCCTTTCGTGCCGACACGAGGGAGGAGGGGGGCTGCTAGCGACTTCGCACTTTGCTAGGTGAACCTCGGTTGAGGGGGAGGGAGCATGCATTCATAGCTTAGGATTCTCTTCGTGCCGACACGAGAGGGTGGGAGCAAGCAATAACATGCTCTTTTCGAGAGAGGTGCCACATCGAAGTTGCATTGTTATTTGAAAATCAAACCACCCTTTTGATACATAAATTTGGTCCACTTGCAAGTGTGTTCATGTTCCGACCCTCTCCCGCGACATTTTTCGCCAAATTTATGAACATTAGACAAGTCGGATGATGCGACAGACACGGCTCACTCAAACTAACCGTGTGCCACGTCGGTGCACCTGCCATGCACACATCCGCACAGTACATTGGGTTCCACGAGGCTCCCCCTCTCAAAAATATTTGCCTGCTTCGAGGGTTTTTCTATTCCATAACACACGGTTGTTATCTCCGGACCTTGTGCGATGTTTCTTGTTCCCAATCCCGCCTGCATCGAAAATATCTACCCGCCTCGAGGGTTTTTCTTTTTCATAACACACGGTTGTTATCTCCGGACCGTGTGCGATGCACTATCATCAAAATTTTCAATAGCCCGACATTTCACTCCCGTGTTTGACTCCCGCGCAGTAAAATTTTCAGTACCCGCATCATTTCCTCAAACACCCCGCGCCCCCTCCACACACACACACACACCAAAACCTCCTCGGGCGTGCGCACGTGCGTGCGCGCACACACACACTCCCTCGCTCGAAACCCTAGCAAAGTCCCTGCCGCCGCTGCAAGACCTCCATTGTCAACATCTGCCAGTTTGCCCGTGCAGCTTACCCACCGATCTCCGTACCTAGGCCGCCCTGAGTTTCTTAGATGACACCTGACAAATGCCCCCCTTCCCACAGATCTCCATCCCCCACTCCAAAACGTTGCAGCCTAAGCCCGGCTACGCTTCCCATGGAGATCGAGGAGCAACTGGCCCAAAAGAGGTGTATAGCGGTCTCTTCGCCCAACGTCGCTGAGGAAGCTGACGACCATTACTGGCGTCAGGCACTCAAGCAGCGGGCTAGAGTATGCGGGCATGTCTCGTCCGCCGGCTACGACATCGAGATCATCAATAGCGACGCCCTAAGGCGGGCTGTGTCACAGGTTAAGTGGCCCACCCCCAACCCCTCAGGTTCAACCGCCGTCGATCTCATCCATGGCCCCGCCACTGATCTCCTCTGGCTCGCTGTCAACAATTTGCCATTCTACATCACCATCGAGCCCCTTTTGTCATTTCTAAAGGACACATTCTGCGACGCTGGCTTGGGATCCAGCTTCCAAGTCAGACCTCATCGACGGCGACCACGAGGAGGGAACCCTCTCCGGCACTTCCGAGGGGAAAGAGCCCATCTGCACTTCCAAGGGGAAAGCGCCCGTCTATGACATCAGGGAGGGCACCCTACAGCCTTGCTCTTCCAATGGGAAGGAGCCCATCTGCGACAACATGGAGCGCATTTAGGGTCCATGCTCTTCCCATGGGAATGAGCCCATCTGTGACAAGTGAGGAAACCCATGATTTGTTTATTTTAGTTGTTCACAATGTGATGCTCTATAAGTGCAATTATTTACTGTGCAGTACATTTCACTAATCCAATTTTAAACATACCTATAGGAATGCATATATTTGCCTGCTGTTAAGCCTGTTATAGCTAGCATATGCCTCTTTTAAAGTTTTTCGATTGTTCAGTTGTTTGTAGTTAGCATATGTTTAGTTTCAAATTCTATCTGGTTGTTCGTAGTATGCCTCGTTTATTCCAGTTATTCATAACATGATGTTCTATATGTGCAAGTATGAACTGTGCAGTTCAATTTCATCAGTACCAGTTTCAACAATACCACTATGAATGACTACATTTGGTTGTTGCATCTTGTAGTTAACACACCTTTCCATTTCTATTTAACCATAACCAGTGTACTTAGACCAACACAATACCAGTTTGAATGACCATGTTTGCTTGTTGTTAAATGTTAGGCCTGTTGCAGTTAGCACACCTTTCCACTTGTTTTGCTTTACTAGCGTGCTTAAACCTACACAATGCAGCTATATTTTGGAGATTATTTTGTCTGCCATGTGTAATTTTGGTTGATGTTTAGCCTGTTGTGCTTAACATGCTTCTTGATGTACCTACACAGGACAATTTTGGAAATGACTGTTGTTTTCCATCGAGGTTAGTTTCATCCCATGGCTTATATCTGCTCACTGTTCAGGATATCCGTAGCTGGTACCATATAGGCCAGCGGCTGATAAGGGATTAATCGGTGAATCGGACTTTTAACTGAATATGTCTGCAACCCATTTTTCCTTAGGTTAACTAGGGCCATATGTAATATATCTGAGGCTACATAGCAACATGCAATGTACTTAATGTCTAAATATGCAATCCTAGGCTACATACCAACAAGGAAGAGTGTTACATTAATGTTCTAATGATGTCTAGATATACGTAGAAGAGCATCAGTAGTCAGTAGCAACAGAAACAACACAACCCTGTTTGGATACTCAACTTAGCTAGAGGTTAGAGTTAGTTTCTAGCTCATTACTAACCCTGAACTAACTCCATCCAAAGAGTTGTTTGGATGGCAGGGTTAGATTGATAATAAATGCACTAGGAGAACTAGCTCCAATTAGCACCTCTTCGGTTGGATACTAGTTTTTTTGGGTGGGTTATAGATGCAACTAGCTCAAACTAGCCCTCATGTTTAGATATACTTTAGGGCTATTTGAGCCCTAACTAGCTCAAACTAACGGTAACCCGTGGATACAGCAGCGGATATTTTTTAAGAATGAACTAAACTCCTTCCGGCCCATAATATAAGATGTTAATTCATCTAATATGTGAGTATATTGGATGTTATATGATACTCCCTCCGTTCCTAAATATTTGTTCTTTTTAGAGATTTCAAATGGACTACCACATACGGATGTATATAGACATATTATAAAAGAGTGTTTTACTACATCATTGTGCCATTGTTGTTTAGCTTCTAATATTAACTTGGTGCTTTTAGGTACACATGTCATTGGTAAAGATTCGCATTTCGACCCTTTCTGCATATGGGGCAATGAGATATCGATGAACTAGCATCAAGTGAGGAAGCTGGTAAAGATTGTGAGTAAAATGGGTCAAAAGATGGCAATTAAACTATTTGTTTACACCTTATCCAAGACAGCAGCGAACTGTGGGATGGTAAGTAAGAACTCTGCAACCTTCTTTTTACCGCCCATAATGAGTTGTGTTAGATGACAATGTCTGAAATCTTATTCCTTTGCAGTGGTTGCCAAAGCAGTTTACTCAAGATTACCTCTCAAACTACATGATTGGTGGGCATGCAAAGGTTAAAGTATTTCTACCAGAACACAATGATTATCTAGATGTTTTCATGAAGACCGTGAAGGATGGGCGGTCGGCCATCACAAGGGGTTGGACTAGAGTCGTGTATGCCTTCTGCATGGAGGAGGGCACAATATGGGCATTCCGCTTCACCTTGTTCAGCAACCAGAATATATTTTGCCTCTTTCTTTACCGTCTTTAATTGTACAAGTATACAACTGTGGTTCATCATTCTTTATTTGGTTCTTATGTAATTCTTGAACATGTGTACCTATGAATCGAATAATGCATTGGTTGTTTGAACCTGATGGATGTGAATAAAGCTGTAGCATACATTCAAATCCAAATGCAAATCCGGTACAATTTGGAAAAGCAGCAATTAAATTACGGTGAAATTACGCTCTCCAGGTTGTTACGGCACACATGGTTGGTAAAACACAAACTTTTGCGATACGCACCATAATCCGAGATGGTTCACAGAGAGGAAACGTGTGCAAGCATGCACACAGTTGCTGTTTGCAAAGCGTGTGCGATGTCAGATAATATCACGAACGGTGCGGGCAAACTAAACGTTTGTGTTAGTTGCCTTATCGTACACGACTCACAACCATGAACTGTTTCTGATGAAGTATGCAACGTAAACGTTGTGCCACAGAATAGCGTGTGCAGTAGTTGTCGTGTACGGCGATGTTACGACGGTCCGACGTTTCGTAATCCTATCCGACACTCATACGACGATTAGCTAATCTTCTTAATGGTGAACCATTTGTGATGGGCCGTGCATCATACATGTTCTACAATAGTGAACCGTTTGTGATGGGCCGCGCATCGTAAACGTAGCACCACAGAATACCGACTGCGATGGCAATGCGAGGGGAAACGAGTAGGAGTACTGTAGGGGCCCTATCCCGACGGTTTCTGGGTCGTGTGGGAAGGACCCCCCTATCGCCCACACTCACTTGGCGACGGGTCCAAATGCCGTCGCGGAAAGGGGTTTTAAACCGTTTGTTTAGGACCGACGCGCACCAGTGACTACCTGTGTTATCATGCAATTCTCAAAAACACATTAGTCCCTCAACCAAGTTTGTCGTCAATACTCCAAAACCAACTAGGGTGGCTCTAGATGCACTTACAATCTCCCCCTTTTTTGGTGATTGATGACAAACTGGTTGAAGTTTTCAATAGGGATAAAAGTATGTGAAAGTTAAGGATTAAGCCATTGTATTCATAAGTAGCAAAAGGCTCCCCCTGAAGATGTGCATATAAGTAGTTTGCTTTTGAATGCAAATGCACATGGCAGGTTTTACTTTGTGGAGATCTGCTTCAACTTACAAAGACAATTCATCATGCATATATAAGAATAGCGAAGATAATGACGTGCACAATGAAAAATGGGCGTCTGCAAAATGACTTCATGCGGAATCTATCATCACATCACAAAGTAACAGTAAAAGGTAGCAGATGACCATCGAGTTTAAGTGTTACAACTCAAAAGCCAAATAGTTTCAAAACAAGAGTTGTAAGAACTTAGCAAAAATAAAGCAACCACCCATATGGACTCGCTTGAAGACTATCAACTCATATGCTTCTCCCTTTTATCAGTAATGACCAAAAAGGTGTGAAGACATAGAGTATCTACTCGTTCCCACCAGGAGTAGAAGTTGGAGCAAGGTCGACTTTTCAGTTTGGTGGTGCAGACGGGCCTGACACGGTATTGTGATGCAGTGTAGTTAAGGTTGGTGAAGTGGCATCGTCTTCTTCATCGACAACTCGGGCAACAACAATTGCAGCCGAAGATGAATGCTAAGAATCTTCAATTGAGGGAGTGCGACTGAGGGAGTCCTGGATTAGGGGGTCTCCGGACAGCCGGACTATATCCTTTGGCCGGACTGTTGGACTATGAAGATACAAGATTGAAGACTTCGTCCGATGTCCGGATGGGACTCTCCTTGGCGTGGAAGGCAAGCTAGGTAATACGGATATGTAGATCTCCTCCCTTGTAACCGACTCTGTGTAACCCTAGCCCCCTCCCATGTCTATATAAACCGGAGGGTTTAGTCCGTAGGACGACATGCTATCATACCATAGGCTAGCTTCTAGGGTTTAGCCTCTACGATCTCGTGGTAGATCAACTCTTGTAATACTCATATCATCAAGAACAATCAAGCAGGACGTAGGGTATTACCTCCATTAATAGGGCCCGAACCTGGGTAAACATCGTGTCCCCTGCCTCCTGTTACCATCCGCCTTAGACGCACAGTTCGAGACCCCCTACCCGAGATCCGCCGGTTTTGACACTGACATTGGTGCTTTCATTGAGAGTTCCACTGTGCCGTCACCATAAGGGGGGATGGCTCATCTCGTTGTCAAGGACAACGTCACTTCTGGGGGAGCCCTGGCTGTAGGCCAAACTCTCCGAGTAGGCAGCTTCGTCATTATCGCTCGCTCGGCCGTTGCGCCGATGATGACTTCTCGGGTCATCGAAAATAGCCTCCACATCGGCTCAAGATTGGCCGAGCAGATGGACCCAATGGAGCTCTCCTCTTTGAATGAGCTCTTGGATCGCATCGCCGCTCTGGGAGTCGCTACGGACTATGATCGGATCGGGCTTAAACCCGACCAAAGGGAGATTAACTCTCCACCGGTCACCCATCAAATAGCGGTGGTGGAGGAGCAACACGGCGGTTCTCCCTCTATCCTAAGGACGAACTATGTCCGAATTCCCGAGCTCTCTGAGCCAGACACCCGCTCACGGGAGGACATCGCCCTAACCCTGGACCTAGAATCAGGTCGCATACCAAATCCATGGAGCAACATCCCGGAGCCCGAACTTCCAAGATTAGAAACTCCCCTGACCCGGGATCTCAGATTGGGTCAAGGTCTGTTCTTAAATCCACCCACCCACCCAGATACAAATGATCTTTCCCACATTAGGCAAGCGTTCCAAGAGACAGCACATCACTATTGGGCCAGATTCCTCCTTGTAATGAACAAGGTCAAGGACTGTCACGAGGAAGATGCAATTTTGCTCTTTTGCAACAATTGCACGGACACGGGAATCCTCAACGCCATAAGTCGCCATGACATAGCACACTTCACTGACTTGGAGGCCATAGTACGAAAATACTGTGCGATGAAAAGCGCTTGGAAAACCCAAACACAATTTTGGGACAATCCTGCTCTGACAAAACCCCAGTCCGAACTAAAAGGGTGCACTCTCATAAGTCGCCCAACTCAATTAAAAAGCTGCAAAAGCCCATTACAGGGCGTGGAACCGTATTGGAGGGATGGTTTAACAGGCCCTGCAAAATTCATAGTACAGCGGATACCATACCAACACATAGCCTTAGAGCATGTTGGGTACTCCGGCAGGTGGCCAAGAGCGGTGAGGATCTCCTCATCCAAAACACCCCAGAACACCCTCCCGCGGATAAAAATACAGTATTAACAGTCTTCGAGACCTTCACCTCAAATAATAGGCGTAAGCGAGCACTCCGCAGCCTTGCCGAAGTCTGCCACGTAGCAGTAATAAATCCATGGAGCAACACGGCCATTACTTTCAATGCCAGTGACGAACCTAAATTCCAAATAGCCCGAGCACCGGCCGTTTTGGTCCTCAGTCCAATTGTGGACGGCTTTCGGCACATTAAAGTGCTCATGGACGGCGGCAGCAGATTAAACCTCATTTATGAGGAGACTCTTCAAAAAATGGAAATAGACAGCAACCATATTGAGCAAAGCACCACGACCTTCCGAGGAATCATCCCTAGTCGGGAGGCACGTTGCGCTAGGAAAATCACGCTAGATGTGGTATTCCGCACTCCGGAGAATTACAAGTCCGAAGATATCACATTCCATGTGGCCACGTTCAGTAGCGGATACCACGCCCTTCTAGGGTGGGAGGCATTCACGATTTTTCAAGCCATACCCCATTACGGGTACATGAAGCTCAAAATGCCTGGACCCAATGGAATCATCACTCTAGCTAGTGATCCGGACATAGCACTCCGTGCTGAGAACAAAACAGCCGCACTAGCCCTCGAGGCATTATCCGAAGCCCTTGTGGAGGAGGACTTAACCATGTTGCGCTCCATAGTGGATAGGGACGACGTGATACTAGACAAAAGATCCAAGTCCACCTACTTTAAACCAGCGGATGAAATAGTCAAATTCCAAGTCCATCCAATGGACCCCATGAAAATAGCGTCCATTGGGGCACAGTTACACTCCGCCGTAGACGCCGCACTACGGGAGTTCCTGCGAGAGAATTGGGACATATTCGCCTGGCATCCTTCAGACATGCCAAGAATCCCACGCAAGCTAGCCGAGCATAGCCTTAACATTCTAAAAGGATTCAGGCCGGTCAAGCAGACTCTCCGTCATTTCTCTGAACCTAAGCGACAAGCCATGGGAGAGGAGCTAGCCAAATTACTGGAGGCTGGATTCATTAGAGAAATAAAGCATCCGGACTGGCTAGCAAACCTGGTGATGATTCCCAAGAAGGACAAATCCTGGCGCCTATGCATCGACTTCAAGGACCTTAATAAGGCTTGCCCAAAGGATCCCTTCCCCCTCCCTCGCATCGATTAAATTATTGATGCTACCGCAGGACACAACTCATTGCACTTCGTCGACGCATACTCCGGTTACCACCAAATTAAGATGGCGGAGTCCGACCAAGCCGCAACGGCATTTATCACTCCATACGGCCTCTTCTGATTTAACACAATGCCCTTCGGGCTCAAAAATGCCGGCGCAATGTATCAGCGCATGATTCAGACATGTCTGGAAAAGCAGATCGGCAAAACAGTGCAGGCATACGTCGACGATGTGGTCATTAAAACCAGACGCGTCGACTCCTTAATAGACGACTTGAGGCTCACGTTCGACAATCTCCGAACATACGACATTAAGCTCAATCCGGAAAATGCGTTTTCGGCGTACCCACCAGAAAGCTCCTGGGCTTTATCGTCTCCAGCAGAGGAATTGAAGCAAATCCGGCCAAAATCCGGGCTCTGTCGCAGTTGGCTATCCCAACTGGCCTCAAGCAAATACAGAAGTTAACTGGATGTGTGGCGGCTTTAAGCCGCTTTATCTCCCGACTAGGAGAAAAGGCATTCCCCCTTTATCGCCTTCTTCGGTGCACCGAACACTTCGAGTGGACGGACGCAGCCACGGCCGGACTGGAAGAAATAAAAGCTATCCTGGCCACCAACCCAATCTTGGCCGCGCTAAATGTTGGCGAACCAATGCTATTATATATAGCGGCAACTCACCAAGTTGTGAGCGCAGTGCTCGTCGTCGAACGAGAGATGGATGGACATAAATTCCCACTTCAAAAGCGGGTATATTATGTATCCACTGTCCTCACTCCATGCAAATCACAGTACCCACATTATCAAAAGATAGCATATGCGGTATTCATGGCATCCCGGAAATTACGACACTACTTTCAAGAGTGTTCAATTACGGTGGCCTCTGAAGTACCACTCAACGACATAATAAACAATCGCGATGCCACGGGCCGGATTGCCAAATGGGCTATCGAGCTCCTCCCGCTCAACATAACATATAAACCACGGCGAGACATTAAGTCACAAATACTGGCCGATTTTGTAGCCGAATGGACAAAAGCCGAACTCCCTAAAGAGTACAATGCATACTCCTATTGGATCATGCACTTCGACGGCTCTAAAATGCTGGCCGGTCTAGGGGCTAGCATCGTCCTAACGTCCCTCACCGGAGATACAGTGCAATACATACTCCAAATATTGTATACAGACTCCAATAATGCAGCCGAATACGAGGCTCTATTACACGGTCTCCGGATGGCAGTTTCCATGGGCATTCAGCGCCTGGAGGTGCGTGGGGACTCGAACCTCACAATATCCCAAATAAATGGAGACTTCGATGCCAAGGATCCGAAAATGGCGGCATATCGCAACACCGTCCTCAAAATGTCAGCTCGGTTTGAGGGGCTGGTATTCCACCATGTGGCTCGGGAAAACAACCAGGCGACGGACATCCTCGCCCGTATCGGTGCTAAACGCGACCCTGTCCCACCTAACATCTTCCTGGAAAAACTGTTTAAGCCATCCGTGGTATGGGAAGGGGACACCAGCAACAATAGTCCGGACCCGGCCACAACACCAGATACCGAACACTCTGACACGATCGGAGGCTCTGCCATTGAAATAACACCTTCATCCCACGTAATAATGGTCGTCGTCACCCCGTGGACAGAACCATTCCTGGCCTACCTAACCAGGCAGGAACTACCAGAGGACCAAAATGAGGCACGCTGCATAGTGCGGCGATCTAAAGCATACAAGGTTCACGAGGGAGAGCTTTATAAGAGAAGCACCATTGGAGTCCTTCAAAGGTGCATCTCCGAAGAGGAAGGGCGGAAGCTTTTGGCAGAAATCCATGCCAGACTCGGCGGCCATCATGCTGCAGCCCGGGCCCTTGTAAGCAAGGCCTTCTGTACAGGTTTCTATTGGCCGACGGCCCGGGCAGATGCGCAGCATCCGGTCCAACATTGCGTCGGTTGCCAGCTTTTTGCAAACCAAAGACACATGTCGCCTACCGCTCTCCAAACAATCCCCATTACTTGGCCCTTTGCGGTCCGGGGGCTTGATATGGTCAGACCCCTTAAAGGGGGAACCCATAAGAAAAAATACTTACTGTTCATGGTGGATAAATTCACCAAATGGATAGAAGCCAAACCTGTCAAAACGGCTGAATCTGGACCGGTGATAGACTTCATATCCGGGGTAGTACACCGTTATGGCGTCCCCCACAGCATCATCACTGATAACGGCACAAACTTTACAGCCGACTAGGTGAAACTTTGGTGCAGCAACATGGGCATCAAGCTCGATTATGCTTCTGTCTATCACTTACAAACTAATGGTCAAGTCGAGCGAGCGAATGGTCTTATCATGAGCGGCATTAAACCAAGATTAGTGTGGTCCTTAAAGGAGTCAAACACGCACTGTGTAGAGGAGCTCTACTCCATACTATGGGGGCTGTGGACCATGCCAAATCGCACTACCGAATACACACCTTCTTTATGGTGTACGGCGCAGAGGCGGTTCTGCCTTGCGACATAATTCATGACTCACCTCGAGTGCGCATGTACGAAGAAAAAGAGGCCGAGCTCGATCTGAAGGACAGTTTGGACGCCCTGGAGGAGGAGCGCGATGTGGCAAAGGCCCGTTCCGCATTCTACCAGCAACATGCTCGAAGGTACCAAAGCAGAGAAGTACGGGCCAAAACCTATATCGTTGGCGAACTAGTTCTACGCCTGCCGGAGAAGAAAAAGAACAAGCTCAAGCCCAAATGGGAGGGTCCCTTCATTATTGACCAGGTTCTGACCGGTGGAGCGTACCGTCTGCGGGATGGATCGGATAATCGACTCGAGCCGAACCCATGGAATGCAGCCAGACTACGAAGATTCTACGCCTAGCACCGGACTCTATGTTTGCCTCCTTACCATCGTCAATTTTTTGCATATCTGTCTTTTCTCTCTTTCTCCCTTTTTACTCTCTTCAAGGCCCTTAAAGGCTATACTTGTGTCCTGGTTACACAATCTTGACGCGCTAACCACGCTCATTATACCTGGGGGGCTTCTTATACAGAAGCTTAATATAACTATTTTCCTAGGCTTTACGTCCCATACATGTGTTATTCTTCTGCATGTACCTTTTTTCACCATTATATGCATCGATATGACTTAAGTTTTGGCCAAGCTGGGTTGCCTGGCTCTTGTATTTATGCCCTACGTTCCCGTTAATTTGGCTAGGGCATAAGGGGAGCACCTCTGCGATTGTTACTGTCGGGTCAGCCGGATGTGTACCTCAGACTGGGTGAAGCCGAAAGCTAGCATTCTTAAGAGAATATTCGGTCGGTGAATAAAAGATGACTTTTATCTAATTTGAAACATGCCCCCAGATGTTTATATCCTGCGTCTCTTTTTGCAGTTCGGACATGCACATTAGGGCATGCGTACCCAGGGAAAGGAACCCTTAACGAAACTATTCTCCCTGGAAGATATTTCTTACTACCCATGTAATATAACATAACTAGTTGGGTACTTGTCTGTTCAAGCACTTATGACCCCTATGCCTGGTCTCCATGCATACCTCCGTTTTTACATAACCGAGCGGGTATTCGGATACACTTCGGACTGTCGGGTCCAGAGGTCAAAGCGAAAAGGCCCGCCATGACAAATGATTTACAATCCGGATAGGGACATTACATATGTCACTTGAATTACACAGTCGCTAAGACTGATTTAATTCTTCTTCTATACCATCCAACAGGTTGTCTATCCTACAATCCTATTGGGAATACTTTGCGGCTAATTCTACTTGATCATACTGTAAGTGCATCTAGTGCCACCCCTAGTTGGTTTTGGAGTATTGACGACAAACCTAGTTGAGGGACTAATGTGTTTGTGAGAATTGCAGGATAACACAGGTAGAAGTCCCTCATTGATTCAGTTTTACTACCAGAGATGACCCCTAAAACTTTATGAAGACATTGAAGTCAAAGGTGGTATATGAAGATATTCACATTGAAGACTATGACAAGAGAAGACACGATATGAAGCCTATGGAGCTCGAAGACTTAGATCTTTCGTAGTTCTTTTTCTTTTGTGTTGAGTCATAGGAACCACCGTACTGTTAAGTGGGGTCCAAGAGAACCAGTCAAAATGACTGAAGTGATGCCTAAACGAAAAACCTATGTCTTCGAGTGAAGACTATGAGAGCGAATCTTGTCCAGAGTCGAACAAGTCAGCTTTGCTTGTAGCCCAAGTAAAGTTGCCGTGTGAGTTTGAAATCTGATCGTTGGGACACGTGTCAGTTCCTTAGTGACCCAGGGTCATTTCGGACAAATCAGGTCGGGTTGCCAAGTGGCTATAAATAGCCCACCCCCTACAACCATAAACGGTTGGCTGCTCAGATTGAAAGTACGGCTTTTGTCATTTGAGAGCAACCCACCTCGAAGCCTTTGAGAGAGAATTCCCTGTGAGGATAAAGCCCTAACCACCAGAGCCAGAGAGAATTGGGCATCACTTAAGTCTTCTTGTCTGTGTGATCTGAAGACTTATTACACTTGAGGACTGTGCATCCTCCAGCCGGTTAGGCGTCGCGTTCTGAGCATCCAAGAGACATTGTGGATTGCCGGTTAACAAAGTCTGTGAAGGTTTGGGAGTCTACCTTGAAGACTTACCAGAGTGATTGGGCGAGGTCTATGTGACCTTAGCTCAAGGAGATTACGGTGAGGACTGGGTGTCCTGAGCTACGTGTTCAGGACTAGGTGTCCGGGACTGTGTGTCCTAAGTTTAAATACCTAGCCGCTCCAACCAGACGTATAGTTGTCACAGCAACTAGAACTGGTCCAACAAATCATTGTCTTCAACGAGTCACTGGTTTCATCTTCACTTCACTTTACTTACTGTTACTCATTGTGAAGTCATTGTATGTTTGCACTATCATTTGTCTTCACTGAGTGACTGCGTGTTCTGTTTGGCTTCACAATAACTTCCTACCTGATCCTTGCTACCTAGCTGCTATTAGTCTTTGTGCTTTCACTTCATAGAATACTTGACTATGGTTTGCCCAGTGTAGCCTACCTTCCGCTGCATGGTAATAGGTTTAATTTTATCGTTTGTCTTCAAAACTCCCATTTTCTGAAGACTTTCATAAAAATCGCCTATTCACCCCCCCTCTAGTCGATATAACGCACTTTCAATTGGTATCAGAGCAAGGTGCTCCCTTGTTCTGTGTGATTCGGTTTAACCACCTGGAGTTTTAGCTATGTCGACTACAGGGATAATCAAAGTCTCCGCTACGTGCCCCATCTTCGATGGAACTGAATATCCCTACTGGAAGAATAAGATGCGTATGCATCTTGAAGCCATTGACGTCGACCTATGGTATGTCGTCAAGAACGGCGTTCCCAAGGCTGGAGAAGGTGTCACTGCTGCTGATGTCAAGAAATTCATTCAACTGGACTCTACTGCCAAGAATATCATCTGTGGTCATCTGACCAAAGGACAGTATGGCCGTGTGAGTGCTTTGAAGACATCCAAGTTGGTCTGGGACTGGCTCTCCAAGATCAGAGAATCAGTGTCCTTCGCAACCTCTTCAACCGCTTTAAGCGAAATGACAATGAGAATGTCCAGCACATATTTGACCGACTCACTGACATCACAAATGAGCTTCAAGCCCTCGGCGCCACTGAGATTACCAAACACGAAGTCATCAAGACGCTGCTGAGATCACTTGATAGTTCGTTTGACATCCTGGCCCTAATGATTCAAGAATGTCCTGATTTCAAGACACTCGACCCGTCTGACATACTTGAGAGGCTCAACACACATGAGTTTCGGCTTTCGGAGAAAAGAGAGATCTATGGTCCAAACTATGGGCGAACTCGTGCCTTGAAGGCAAAAGCTGTCTCCTCATCTGAAGAAGAATCTGAAAGCAGTTCTGATGACCCTGAAGACATTGGAAGGGAACTTGCTATGCTTGTCAAGAAGTTCCAAATATTCACCAAGAAGAAAGGCTTCAGAAAGTCTTCCCGATCAAGTTCAAGGAATGATGAAGCTCCTGCTCATGACTACAAGAAGAAAACATGTCACAAGTGCAAGAAACTTGGCCACTTCATCTCTGAGTGTCCACAATGGGACAATGAGAACAAAAAGAAGAAGAAGAGCAAGGAATATGACTCTGACGACAAGAAGAAGAAGAAGAAATACTCAAAGTCTTCTTCCAAGTCTTCCTCAAAGTCTTCATCACACAAGAAGAGCTCATCTGGCAAGGCACATGCGTTTGTTGGCAAAGAAATGGATTCAGAGGCGGAGTTTGCTTCAGAGGAGGCGGAGGTGGAGTCTGAGGAGGAATCTGACTCAGGCGTCGCAAGTCTGGCTACAACATACGTTGCCAAGTCCATCTTTAACACTAAAGACAATGACTTCATCACCGACACCGATGCAAATGACAAGGACTACTCCGCTTCTACCTACTGCTTCATGGCACGCGGTGCCAAGGTAAACACATGCACTACTCATTATCAAACATCTAGTGACGATGACTCTGATTGTGTTTCAAAACCTAGCTGCAAAACACTTGCTAAAATTGCAACTGAACAATAGAAAGCTATGGAACATATTCAAAAACTGTTAAACAGAAGCGATGATCTGTTAGGTGCTGAAATGACTCGATCTGAATCCTTAATTGAAGACATAAAAATCTTCAGTTAAGTATCAGGAACTTGAAAGTCGTCATGAAACTCTCTCAACAACTCATGAAAAGCTTTCCTATGATTATCTTCAAAGGAAGCAAGATCTTGAGAAATTGAGAGCGGTTCATGAAGATCTTCAAATGGAAAACGAGTCACTTCGCGCCAAACAGATCAGTCCCGCTCAGGAAGGATTTGAACCACCATGTCTTAAATGCATTGAGCATGATAATGCTACTTCTGTTGCTGAATGTTCTACTGCTACTGCTGTTGCAATATCTTCAACTGTTGATGCGGTAACTAACCCCTCTGCTGAGGATACCACCGCTATTGCTGATGAGAATGCTAGGTTGAAGACATTGCTTGAAACAGGGATGTACAAAAGTCTTAAAGGGCATCAGACGCTATGTGATGTCCTGAAAAAGCAGATTCTGAATCGAAACCCTAGGAAAGAGGGTGTAGGGTTCCTAAGGAAAATGAATGCAGATGGCTCTTACTGGAAACCTGAGCAGTACCCCAAAACCATGTGGGTTGCTGCAAAGGAACCTTCAGCAGATCCATCCAATCTATCTGGCTTCACTTGTGCTAACCCCATTATCATTGATGAATCCTTTGATGCAAACTATATACTGTTTAAGAATCAGAATGGTAAAGTGTTTGCCAGGTACATTGGTACTAACTGCAGGAATGGACCACCTATGAAGAAGATCTGGGTTCCGAAAAAGTGTCTGGAGAGTCTTCCTGTGAATGTCATCATGACACCTCACGTGAAGAAGACAAACCTTAGACCAAAGGCTTCATATGGTCCAAAGGCTTCATACAAACAGAGGACTCACCTGAGTCGCACTAACGCAAATGTTTTGCAGGAAAATCATACTCAGTCATATGAATATGAGAGCGGTTCATCAAACCGCCATGTTCATAAGACCAAGAACTATTCTGCTTATTCTTATGAGTACTATTGTCTGCCTACAAGACTGTTTGCTAAGGCTTCAAAGCCAAAATTCTCAGATGCTGCACTTAAACTTATTGCTTCTAAGCCACCCTTGAAGATGTGGGTGGTTAAGAAGGCTTAACTCTCTTTTGCAGGGAAAGGTCTCCAGCAGAAAACCAAAATCGTCTGACGCTATTGCTGGGGACCTTAAACATCTTGTAGGGCGCAAGATCAAATGCCCAAATGGTCTTACTATGTACTTCGTACCTAAATCGCTTGCTACTCTCCCTATTAGTCCTAACCTGGATCTAAGCTTTCATAACCCACTGGTTCGTCAAATGTTTTTGCTTCACAATGCTCTTGGTGAAGCCTATCCCCCTAACTGCACTGTAGGGTACGACACCAGCGTCTTCAGAATGGATTATTGACAGTGGGTGTACAAATCACATGAGTGGCAAAAGAAGTCTTCTTATGGACTCAACCTTACGTCCATCCGACAAGAGCCACATCACATTTGCTGACACTGGTAAAAGTAAGGTATTGGGTCTAGGTAGAGTTGCAATCTCAAGGGATCAACACATGGATAAAGTCATGCTTGTTGAATCCCTTGGCTTCAACTTAATGTCTGTCTCAATGCTTTGCGATTTGAACATGATCGTAATGTTTGGAAAATATCGTTGCCTTGTACTAATGGAATCTGACAAGTCTCTAGTGTTTTAAGGGTATCGAAAAGATGATTTGTACGTGGTAGATTTCTCAGCAGGGCCACAGCTTGCAGTATGTCTTCTAGCAAAGGCTTCAAAATGCTGGCTCTGGCATCAAAGGCTTGGACATGCTGGCATGAGGAACCTCCACACCCTTGCGAAGAAGAAGCATGTCATAGGCATTGAGGGCGTCAAGTTCAAGAAAGACCACTTATGCGGTGCCTGTGAAGCAGGAAAGATGACGAGGGCCAAACATCCCTCGAAGACAATCATGACTACTACTCAACCCTTCGAACTGCTTCACATGGATCTTTTCGGTCCCACTCATTACTCAACTCTAACTACTACTGCTTGCCTCTATGGCTTCGTTATTGTTGATGATTATTCTAGATATACTTGGGTGCACATAATCCTTTACAAGGCTGAAGTGCAGGATGTCTTCAGACGCTTCGCCAATCGAGCTATAAACAATTTTGGCGCCAAGATAAAACACATCAGAAGTGACAATGGCACTGAATTCAAGAACACTGGCCTTGATACATATCTTGATACCTTGGGAATCACACATGAATTCTCAGCCCCGTACACGCCACAGCAGAATGGCGTCGTCGAACGCAAGAACAGAACACTAATTGAGATGGCCAGAACTATGCTAGATGAATACAAAACCCCAAGAAAATTCTGGCCCAAAGCCATTGATACTGCACGCCATACAATCAATCGTGTTTATCTTCACAAGCTACTGAACAAGACATCTTATGAGATCCTTACTGGCAAGAAGCCAAATGTCAGTTACTTCAGAGTATTTGGCGCAAGGTGCTGGATCTAGGACCCACATCACACCTCAAAATTTGCACCAAAAGCACATGAGGGTTTTATGCTTGGATATGGAAAGGATTCGCACTCCTACAGAGTCTTCAATCTCTTTCATTACAAAGTGGTTGAAACAGTGGATGTGTGGTTCGATGAGACCAATGGTTCACAAAGAGAGCAGCTGCCAAGTGTGCTGGATGAAGTTCCATCCAGTGAATCAATCAAGCTAATGGGAACTGGAGAAATTATACCTTCTGAAGCTCATCCTGAAGAAGAACTTATCATTTCAGCACCTAATCAACATGAAGACAATGCTCAGCCTGAAGACATTCCTTCCAACAACGACAATGAACAGCAAGAGCAAAGTCTTCCCCCTGTACATTCTCGCGTTGCCAACGAAGTGCAGATTGAAAGAATAATTGATAGCATCAATGCACCTGGTCCACTCACTCGTTTAAGGGCAACTCAGCTAGCAAATTTCTGTGGGCACTTCGCATTCGTCTCAATATCAGAACCCAAGAAAGTTGAAGAAGCCTTCATGGAACCTGAATGGATTCAAGCTATGCAAGAAGAGCTTCAACAGTTTGAGCTGAATAATGTATGGGAACTGGTTAAGCGTCCTGATCCACGGAAGCACAATATAATAGGCACCAAATGGATATACCGCAACACGCAAGATGAGCATGGTCAGGTTGTCAGAAACAAAGCTCGTCTCGTTGCTCAAGGATATACTCAAGTGGAAGGCATTGACTTTGATGAAACATTTGCTCCTGTGGCTAGACTTGAAGCCATACGCATACTGCTGGCCTATGCAAATCATCATAACATACTTCTATATCAAATGGATGTGAAGAGTGCCTTTCTCAATGGCAAGATTGAAGAAGAAGTGTATGTTGCACAACCGCCTGGCTTTGAAAATCCAAAACATACTGACATGGTATACAAGCTCAACAAGGCACTGTATGGCCTCAAACAAGCCCCTAGGGCCTGCTATGACACACTCAAATACTTCCTGAAGAGCAAAGGCTTCATACCTGGTTCCCTAGATCCCACTCTTTTCACGAAGACATATGATGGTGAACTGTTTGTGTGCCAAATATATGTGGATGACATTATCTTCGGCTGCACCAATCAGAAGTACAGTGAAGATTTTGGATATATGATGCAAGAGCAATATAAGATGTCCATGATGGGGGAGCTGAAATTCTTCCTTGGTCTTCAAATACGACAACAACGCAATGGCATCTTCATATCTCAAGAGAAGTATCTCAAAGATTGCCTGAAGAAGTTCGGTATGCAAGACTGCAAAGGCTTCACAACACCAATGCCAGCCAAACATCATCTGGGTCCTGACGACAATGGTAAAGAGTTCGATCAAAAGGTATACCGCTCCATGATTGGTTCTTTACTTTATCTATGTGCATCTAGGCCAGATATTATGCTTAGTGTTTGCATGTGTGCTCGATTTCAAGCGGCACCAAAGGAGTCGCATGACTTAGCTCTGAAGCGAATTCTTCGATATTTGTCTCACACCCCAACTCTAGGATTATGGTATCCAAAGGGCTCAGAGTTTGATCTGGTTGGATTCTCGGATGCTGATTATGCTGGTGACAAAGTTGATCGCAAGTCTACATCAGGCACATGTCACTTTCTGGGATGATCACTTGTATGTTGGTCTTCAAAGAAGTAGAACTGTGTATCTCTCTCCACTGCTGAATCTGAATACATTGCTGCTGGATCTTGCTGCACTCAGCTTCTGTTGATGAAGCAAACACTCAAGGACTATGGCATTCATCTGAAGCAAGTGCCACTTTACTGCGACAACGAAAGCGCCATCAAGATTGCCAACAACCCAGTTCAGCACTCGAAGACAAAGCACATTGAAATTCGTCATCACTTTCTCAGAGATCATGTTGTGAAGGAAGACATTGATATCATACACGTCAATACTGAAGAGCAATTGGCAGATATCTTCACCAAGCCCTTGGATGAGAAGAGGTTTTGCAAGTTACGGTGTGAGCTAAATATCCTGGAATCCTCAAATGTCCTGTGATCAGGCACACATCCTAACCCATATGCATATTGATGACTTAGATGTGCAACACACGAAGTGAAGTATATCTTCAATCAACGAAGACATACATTCTAAGTGTGAATACATTAATGTGAAATTTGACTTCGAAGCGCCACGATAATTGTGCGCCGTGTATGGGTCTAATACTTCCTATACGGTGGGTAACGCCACCACCAAACATTCTATTTTGAAGTGTTTCACTCATGGCATTACCTTGCAATGTCTTCACAATTGGTTTGGCTTCGAACTCAACATATTTTCATGATTATCTTCACTATGTTGATTATAGCTATATATATATATATGCTAGTGTTCTGTCCTCTACAGCATTCACTTATAGCTATGTCTTCATGTTGAATCTTTTGAACTAAGTGAATGTGATCGGACCCCAACTTCTCTATGCTTTCTATCTCAAACTCTATCTCTCCAAGTCATATGCATTCTATTGAAATTGTCGAATGTCTTCTCTGCGTCCTTGTCAGCAGAAGATACAGAAACAACCATTAAGTCCGTTTTCAATGCTCATTCCTCCACATGAAATCCGGAGAAGTAGGAACGACCACCCGACAATCCAGGCATGCGTGGGACGTGGAACAAACCCCAAAATTCCGCATACTGGCCACGTGTTCTTCAGATGCGAATCGCTAGGGGCACCTGTGTAATAGCACAGTGCCGCCCCTGTGCCTATAAATACACACTCACAGTGGTAATTATCTCTTCTTCCACCCTTGCACAAACCCTAGCGCCACCGCTAGCTCTCGACGACACCGGCGACGAAGCGCTTCGCTGCCGCAACCTCTCCGACGCCGTCTTCATGCCGACCGCGGACATCGTCCTCTCCACATCGCCGTTGGTCTCCTCCGTCGCCAAGTTAGGGCACGGACGAGTGAACTGCTCGGCCTCATCTCCCACTCCGTCTAGCAGTTCTGAGTGTGGTAAATAAAACTCCCTTTTTACAGCACCGTTGATCCTATTGATCTGTCACTTTCTACCACAAGTAGTTTCTGTTCACACAAGCTAGATCTCTCTCATACTGCATCTCATAACATGCCTAGTATATTCACTTGTGCTTCACAAAGTAGTTAGATTCCTCACTTGTACTGATCTGTGGATTCGTACAAATCTGGAACCAACTTCTTATCTATGAGTGAATGTCTTCGCATGATGAGGTAAATGTCTTCTAAACTGATTTATCTTCAAAATCTTCTGAGAATGCATATGACCTCTTCCCCTTCCCTCGCACCTTAATGCTGTCACAGGTACATGTCCGTGGGAGAATCCTTTGGTTCTCATAGTCTGCATTCATTTGCAGAATTCTTACAGCATCACATAAATTCTCCTGAAGCCAGTTCCTGTTGGTCCAGCAAGAGAAAGCCTTTGAAGCCGTTGAACGTCTTGAAGCCTTTCAAGTTAAAGTTTATGGCTTCAGAGAAAGCAGCAAGGAAGGGGGGCAGACAACGTCATGGCGGAACATCTAGAGATCTGCCTGATGAACTCGCAGAAATGTATAAGACAGATCCTGAAGAGGATTATAGTCAGCGCAAGACCCGAATCCAATGGATTCGACACTATTGGGCAGAACAATGGTTCAAATACCGCTTCACAACCCAAGAGTATGCTGAGAAAAGTGCCATCAAAAGATCGTGGGGAGACATCTTATACAAGAATCTTCTACCCAGGTCCAGAGATGAAGCTATTGCCCAAAGCTTCTATCCATGCATGGTTCGTGGGCCACAGCCTGATGATGCACATCCGTCGTCACTACTCTGGTGTCGTGACAACAATCTGTTCAAGCACAACTTCCAGTTTGCCCAAAACTCAGCGAAGCAGAACAAGAAGAAATTTGGGTTAGACTTCAACCCTGGTCCCTCAGCACCAAGGGCAAATGGCACACGAGAAGCAGAACCCAATGTCATCGGTCCTTATGCCAACCTTGAAGGCCTCATCACCCGCATCTTAGTTCAAGGGACCGCAATGAATGAGCCTCCAGCTGACTCTGAATCAGAAGAAGCTCCTGCAGTGCTGAAGCCAAAGAAGATGAAGAAGCCTAAAGCTTCAAAGCCTGCCTCTTCACCGAAAATCTCAAGGGCTAAGCCATTGGCAACTGCACCTCCTGAAGACAATGTGCAGTCTGAAGATTTATCACGCGTCTCCAAGCCCCAGAAGGCCAAGATGCCTATGTCTCACACTGGCAAAGAGCTAACAGTTGTTGCCATCCTGCGCAATGACGACATTGATCTGTCAAGTGATGAAGATCTTGCAGATGACGCTCTTGAGCAACTCATCAAGAGCAAAGAAGAAGCGGAAATCTTCAATGATCTGCCTCTCTTTGATGTCACCATCATCCACAACTTCATTGACGAGTGGTTTGACACGCCAAACATCAGCTTTGAAGATCTGCAGCTACCCATTGGCCTCAGTGTCGCCTTCCAAGGCGCCATTGCTTCAGAACTTGCAATTGCCTAGTGCATTGTTGAACTGAAGCAGAAGATTGACTATGAAAAGGCTCAGTTCAAGAAGCATATGGCCAAGCTCAGCGTGCAAGAAGTGAAGAACTTCAAGACAATGATGCACGAGCTCAAGGAAGCCTTTGTGAAGAAGCGTGCAGAAGCTCAGGGTTCGCGTGAGCGCATGAAGACTCTGGCTGACAGATGTGTGCAAGCCTATAATGAGGCTGAGAAGCGCAAGGCACTTGGGCGTCCTAGCATCGACCCCAGGATGGCCGCAAAGAAGAAGAAGAAGCCTGCTACGGCTGAATCTGATGCACCAAGGCAAGAAGCAGTTCCGATTGTCTTCCCAACAAGAATGACTGGCTTGAAGCCAAAGAGTCGGTCAACAACTTCAGAGCTCAAGAAGACCAGAACTGCTGAGGCTGAAGCCAGGAAGAGGAAACACTCTGAAGCCTCTCCTAATGCCCCCACCAATAAAAAGCGAAAGACCAAGAAAGCTCGGGCTGCTCCCACAGAGCCCTTGATAGTTGAACCAATTTCTATGGTTCATCCTGACGCAGAACGTCAACTGATAGTTCATGAGCCTGCTTCCATAGAGGCTCCTGAAGCTGAAGACATTCCAGCAGCTGATCCCATCGCTGCTGAAGACATTGGTCATCATGACAATGTAGAAGATGATGCAGCCCTTCCTCAGTTAGAAAACAGCAAACTCATCAGCATTGGTTGTCCACTGACGCCAATTGCACAGGATGCATCATGGGCGGATCGCCCTCAAGAGGAAGAAGACTATGAGGCCCAGCCCACTCCAACTCCACAGGCGTCGTCTGTGTTCCGCAGGCTTCGCAGAGGTCCAAGGCCTCAAGTCTCTGCTGAAGACATTCCGGCTGCATCAGCTGCAGAAGAAGAAGTACCACAAGATCCCACTCCCCTGCTCCACCAAGAAGCGGTTCTCCAGGAGAACGTGCCTGTGACCGACCCTCCAGCTAGTCAAGTGGAGGATGAAAATCTTGAGGCTACCACAACCAACAACGAAGCTAATGTGGAGCCCTCCCCAGCAAAAGCTTCAGAAGACAGCGAAGCCACTGATCCTGCCACTTCTGTTCCTGAGTCTGCTGTCGGTCCCCAATTCAACTATCATGTTGAGCACAGGCCTTAGGTCCAGAAGCCAATCCCAAGACTGCCAAGGTTTCCAGGTCCTGCATCAGCACCTGGCTCCTTCAACATCAATGGCTTCAGGGCAGACACCACGTTCTTCAATAGCTCCAGGAACCCCTACTCAAGGGAAAGGATATCATCTGATTGGTTCTGGAGCTATCCTCAGTGAAGCTATTACTCTTGAATTCTTTACAACCAAGGTCGCATCTTCCCACACAAGCGCCTTGATGTTGAAGCTATAGCTGGTCTGCCCTATCTAGAAGAAGCGTTGGATTGCTTCAAGCAAGTGGGTCTGCTGCATTTTGTCACTGATGAAGAGCATTGGAATGAAGAGCTGTTGCTACAATTCTATGCCACACTCCACATCAAAGGGTACAGCAAAGATCCGAAGACTTGGGTCCTGGAGTGGATGACTGGCAACGTTCATCACGAAGCCAATGCATTTGACATCATTGAGCTCACTGGCTTGCCCACTCCTGGCGATCTCTTCGAGCAAGGCTGTCAGCTGCATACTGAAGCTATTGAGAGCATCTTTCAGCGGCCAGAACCTAATATGAGTCAAATGCTCAGCATGATGAAGCCATTGCCCCCAGATGTTGCGTATCCCACAGAGTTCTTCGTTGAAGACCTTGAGTACCTGCCCAGAACCATCTATCACATCATCAGGCGAACTCTCTGGCCTATCAAAGGGCACTCTCCAAATGCCAAGCTTCAGGGTGCAATGAAGACTTTGGTCTTCTATATACTTCATGGCAAATGCTTCAATGCACAGGACTTCTTCATACGCCAACTTGTTGCATCAGGCATGGATCTGTTTGGTTTGAAGTTCTACGCCCCTTGGGTCATGCGGCTGATCAAGCTACACTCCGCCATCTCGTATCAGCCCTCAGCCCGCAACCATCGGATCTTCTTGCCTGACGATGACATGTCTACTGAAGCCATATATTCTGAGCCTGCCAAGCAACCTCTAAGTCTTTAGAATGCAGAACATCAGAGTTTTACTCAGGACGTTGAAGGCGTTGAAGCAGTTTCTCGGGTGTATCCTTTGGCTGGCACTACACGTGCACCACACCCTACTTCAACTAAAGCCACTGACAGTGCCACTGCTCCAAGACCCAAGAAGCGCACTCGTGTTCTCAACGACCAAGAGCTTCTTGTGGCTCTACATCAGAAACAAGATAGGCATCATGACTGGCTGAAGCGTCAGATGAAAAGCCTCTTGGTGGATGTTAATCGCACTCGAAATCTTGCCACCAAGAATGCTTTCGTTGCCCATGAAACCTGTCGCCGCACATGGAAAGGGCTAACGATGATGCTTTCTGAAGCTGAACTTCAAGAGGATGGCTTCACTGAGAGATTCAAGTTTGACTCCACACCTCCTCGAAGGGCTGTGCTGCTAGGAACTCCATCCCATGAAGACTCTGAGTTCTCTTCCTCTGCTGCCACAGTGACTGCCAGAATTATTGAGGAAGAAGATGATGCTACTTCACCGCCATATCCTTCAGCACCTCCAAGCTCTTCTGCACCGCCAAACAACACCAACAATCCTGCTACTTCACCTACTCGTCATGGGAACGAGTAGAGGCTCTATGTCTTCAAACCTTTTTGGTCATTACTGACAAAAGGGGGAGAAGCATATGAGATTGATAGTCGTCAAGCGGGTTCATATGGGCGGGTGCTTTATATTTTGCTTCATGCTTACAACTCTCGTTTTTGCTACATTTGGTTCTTATGAGTTGTAACACTTAAACCAGATGGTCGTGTGCTACTTATTTGCCACCTTGTTTTGCGAAGATAAATTCCGCATGTGCGACGATAAATTCCGCACTTAGCTCATTCTGCAGACGTCCATTTTCCATTACGCATGTCATTATCTTCATATACTTTCACATGCATAATGGATTGTCATCATAAGTTGAAGTGGATCTCCACAAGTACCACCTGGCATGTGCATTTGCATTCCAAAAGCAAATTAACTTATATGCACATCTTCAGGGGGAGCCCTTGCAACTTATGAAGACAATTCCTTATCCTTTACAATTTCACAGATTATATTCCCCGTTGAAAACTTCAACTAGTTTGTCATCAATCACCAAAAAGGGGGAGATTGTAAGTGCATCTAGTGCCACCCCTAGTTGGTTTTGGAGTATTGACAACAAACCTAGTTGAGGGACTAATGTGTTTGTGAGAATTGCAGGATAACACAGGTAGAAGTCCCTCATTGATTCGGTTTTACTACCAGAGATGACCCCTAAAACTTTATGAAGACATTGAAGTCAAAGGTGGTATATGAAGATATTCACATTGAAGACTACGACAAGAGAAGACACGATATGAAGCCTATGGAGCTCGAAGACTTAGATCTTTCGTAGTTCTTTTTATTTTGTGTTGAGTCATAGGAACCACCGTACTATTAAGTGGGGTCCAAGAGAACCTGTCAGAATGACTGAAGTGATGCCTAAACCAAAACCCTATGTCTTCGAGTGAAGACTATGAGAGCGAATCTTGTCCAGAGTCGGACAAGTCAGCTTTGCTTGTAGCCCAAGTAAAGTTGCCGTGTGAGTTTGAAATCTGACCGTTGGGACACGTGTCAGTTCCTTAGTGACCCAGGGTCATTTCGGACAAATCAGGTCGGGTTGCCAAGTGGCTATAAATAGCCCACCCCCTACAACCATAAACGGTTGGCTGCTCAGATTGAAAGTACGGCTTTTGTCGTTTGAGAGCAACCCACCTCGAAGCCTTTGAGAGAGAATTCCCTGTGAGGATAAAGCCCTAACCACCAGAGCCAGAGAGAATTGGGCATCACTTAAGTCTTCTTGTCTGTGTGATCTGAAGACTTATTACACTTGAGGACTGTGCATCCTCCAGCCGGTTAGGCGTCGCGTTCTGAGCATCCAAGAGACATTGTGGATTGCCGGTGAACGAAGTCTGTGAAGGTTTGGGAGTCTACCTTGAAGACTTACCAGAGTGATTGGGCGAGGTCTATGTGACCTTAGCTCAAGGAGATTACGGTGAGGACTGGGTGTCCTGAGCTGCGTGTTCAGGACTGGGTGTCCTGGACTGTGTGTCCTAAGTTTAAATACCTAGCCGCTCCAACCAGACGTACAGTTGTCACAGCAACTGGAACTGGTCCAACAAATCATTGTCTTCAACGAGTCACTGGTTTCATCTTCACTTCACTTTACTTACTGTTACTCATTGTGAAGTCATTGTATGTTTGCACTATCATTTGTCTTCACTGAGTGACTGCGTGTTCTGTTTGGCTTCACAATAACTTCCTACCTGATCCTTGCTACCTAGCTGCTATTAGTCTTTGTGCTTTCACTTCATAGAATACTTGACTATGGTTTGCCCAGTGTAGCCTACCTTCCGCTGCATGGTAATAGGTTTAATTTTATCGTTTGTCTTCAAAACTCCCATTTTCTGAAGACTTTCATAAAAATCGCCTATTCACCCCCCCTCTAGTCGATATAACGCACTTTCAATTGGTATCAGAGCAAGGTGCTCCCTTGTTCTGTGTGATTCGGTTTAACCACCTGGAGTTTTAGCTATGTCGACTACAGGGATAATCAAAGTCTCCGCTACGTGCCCCATCTTCGATGGAACTGAATATCCCTACTGGAAGAATAAGATGCGTATGCATCTTGAAGCCATTGACGTCGACCTATGGTATGTCGTCGAGAACGGCGTTCCCAAGGCTGGAGAAGGTGTCACTGCTGCTGATGTCAAGAAATTCGTTCAGCTGGACTCTACTGCCAAGAATATCATCTGTGGTCATCTGACCAAAGGACAGTATGGCCGTGTGAGTGCTTTGAAGACATCCAAGCTGGTCTGGGACTGGCTCTCCAAGATCAGAGAATCAGTGTCCTTCGCAACCTCTTCAACCGCTTTAAGCGAAATGACAATGAGAATGTCCAACACACATTTGACCGACTCACTGACATCACAAATGAGCTTCAAGCCCTCGGCGCCACTGAGATTACTAAACACGAAGTCATCACTTGATAGTTCATTTGACATCCTGGCCCTGATGATTCAAGAATGTCCTGATTTCAAGACACTCGACCCGTCTGACATACTTGAGAGGCTCAACACACATGAGTTTCGGCTTTCGGAGAAAAGAGAGATCTATGGTCCAAACTATGGGCGAACTCGTGCCTTGAAGGCAAAAGCTGTCTCCTCATCTGAAGAAGAATCTGAAAGCAGTTCTGATGACCCTGAAGACATTGGAAGGGAACTTGCTATGCTTGTCAAGAAGTTCCAAATATTCACCAAGAAGAAAGGCTTCAGAAAGTCTTCCCGATCAAGTTCAAGGAATGATGAAGCTCCTGCTCATGACTACAAGAAGAAAACATGTCACAAGTGCAAGAAACTTGGCCACTTCATCTTTGAGTGTCCACAGTGGGACAATGAGAACAAAAAGAATAAGAAGAGCAAGGAATATGACTCTGACGACAAGAAGAAGAAGAAGAAATACTCAAAGTCTTCTTGCAAGTCTTCCTCAAAGTCTTCATCACACAAGAAGAGCTCATCTGGCAAGGCACATGCGTTTGTTGGCAAAGAAATGGATTCAGAGGAGGAGACATTGTGGATTGCCGGTGAACAAAGTCTGTGAAGGTTTGGGAGTCTACCTTGAAGACTTACCAGAGTGATTGGGCGAGGTCTATGTGACCTTAGCTCAAGGAGATTACGGTGAGGACTGGGTGTCCTGAGCTGCGTGTTCAGGACTGGGTGTCCGGGACTATGTGTCCTAAGGTTTAAATACCTAGCCGCTCCAACCAGATGTACAGTTGTCACAGCAACTGGAATTGGTCCAACAAATCATTGTCTTCAACGAGTCACTGGTTTCATCTTCACTTCACTTTACTTACTGTTACTCATTGTGAAGTCATTGTATGTTTGCACTATCATTTGTCTTCACTGAGTGACTGTGTGTTCTGTTTGGCTTCACAATAACTTCCTACCCGATCCTTGCTACCTAGCTGCTATTAGTCTTTGTGCTTTCACTTCATAGAATACTTGACTATGGTTTGCCCAGTGTAGCCTACCTTCCGCTGCATGGTAATAGATTTAATTTTATCGTTTGTCTTCAAAACTCCCATGTTCTGAAGACTTTCATAAAAATCGCCTATTCACCCCCCCTCTAGTCGATATAACGCACTTTCACATACATTAAACCGACGGGGATCTCTTTCCCATCGGGCCCCACAGGTCCGACCTCGGCAATGTGGTTTGGGTCCGCTTTGGTATACCGTGTCTTCACCATAGCCCAGGCTTCCCTTGCACCTTGTCGGCAGGCTCATATCTTCCATAATCGGAAGCGCCGCCGCGCTCCCTTGAGCTTCTCTATAAGCTCCCCCATGCCTCCTGGCGGGGACGCGGATGGCCACAAGGCTTGGGAAATACCCTGCATCACCTGCCGAACTTGCTCATGCAGTTGTGAGAGCTCTGGTAGAAGATCACCCGAAGACCCGGGCATCTCCTCCGCGGGATGGCCCGTCAGCATACCTGCAGACATAACGTTGTTAGCCGGCTTCTTCGCCGAACTCTTTATAAAAAATCGTTCAAGCACTTACTAAAAATGCCGCGTTGAAGCCGCTTATTCTCCTTACGGAGTCCGCAAGCTGGGCTCGAACATCTTTCAGTTCCACGCCCAGCCGGATATTGGCGTCTCGGAGATCATTTTTCTCCTGCCTGACTCGCGTAAGCACGCGCTCGCCAGCATTTTCCTGTCGATCATCACGTGCTGCATTCATCGCCACGGCCTTTGGTCCACTCCGGGGCCACCTGCAACATCTATTGTTAGATTTGCATATATGCCGCATACTACCTGGCACCCGTATTCTTTGCAATGGAAACAAATGTTACCAAAGGGACCCTTCTCGGACTCCTTCAATGCGACAACAGCGGCCCCTAGCTGGGCCTTGCACTCTTCCAGCTCTTGAGACAATTGGGAATTCTTCTCCGTAAGAACCTGCACAAATAATGATCCTCAAATCAGTTGTGTCAACTGTTTCAGGTCTCAGGGGCTACTGATACATATAATCGTCAGATTTGCTTACCCGTATATCCCTTACATACTGGTCCATGGCTCTGGCTAGACCATTTTGAGCAGCACGGGTGTATGCATCTCCGGAATTGAAGGCATCAAATGCCTCTGGTGAGAAACAAGCATCACGGAGTATGGCCCGGCGACGCCTATGATTCATGGCGCTCTCCACTTTGCAATTTGTAGCGGATAGTCTGTCTGCATCCTCTGTAGGAGGAACATCCGGCGTCTTCCCCGCGTTAGCTTCCGCCTCTATGTCCGGCCCTGGAGCCCGACTGGTCGAGGCGTGATCTGCAGCCTCTTCGGATAGTGTCCAGCGAGCGTTTTTTCTGCTAAGAGACATGGACGTCATTATAAATTAAGAAAGACGACAACCATGGAGTGAGGTTTTGCATCATACCTCTCTGCCGACGTCTCCATCCTGACCGCCTTCCTTTTTGGCATACCCGGCTCCGGTGCCTCTTGTTGGCGAGTTGCTGCGGGTTCGGCACGGCGTCCCGAATGCCTTCCCTGTAAAACACCATACATGTATGATAGGTGAGGTGCATAAAAGGGGATCCTTTTTGGAGTTGGGATTTTGGTTTTTCTTACGTGCGACACAGGGAGTAGTCCAGGATAGTCGGCCGATATGGCCACCATGGCGTCGTCACAGCTCAGTTGATAGAATTGCATGTCTATCAGCTCGGCGAATATGTCCGGATCCTCCTCAAATCCGGGATCGAGGGCCCGGTCAGGGTCCTCCGATTGTGGAGGTGGGTTGTTGACCTCCCATACAGCTTTTCGCAGTTCCTACCGTGAAATGGCAAGGTGAGTACCTATGATGAAGAATGTGGGAAGGTTGGGAGTAAAGAGGTGCAACTCACCCAGCTTAGAGGGTTGTACATGGAGAATCCATCCTGTCGCTTAATACAGATGAACTCCTCTTCCTCTCCCTTGAACAAATCGGACAGAATTTTTGCGAAGGCAGCAGCGGAGTCCGGTCCCTTGCGCCCGCAACGGGTGGCATCATCTTCCCCGTTAAAGCACCACAGGGAGTGCCCTCGATATTGAACTGTCTGCACTCCCTGCATTATGCATATTGACATAACCTCGATTATTGTCAATCCTAATTGAGCAAACGCTTTAATCCGGTTCATCAGGTAAAGGACTTCTCTGTTGTCTTCCTCCTGGGGGCTCCGTGGGCGCCAGCTTCGGCGTTTCTTCAGAGGAGCATTGTTGAACTCAAGAAGACCCCGCCAAACAGGGTCTAGAAGGGGGACGTCCTCCATGTAAAACCACTCTGAAGGCCAGGCTTCGGACGTCTTCTTCGGAGTACCGGACAGGTATCCGGTCTCGGCGATGCGCCATATTTCGGCTTCGCCCACCTGATAAAGTGACCCCTTCTGTGTGTGGGGCACAAGGCAAAATAACCTTTTCCACAGATCGAAATGTGCCTCGCAGCCCAGAAACAACTCACAAAGGGCAACATAACCAGCGATGTGTAATATGGAAGCAGGGGTGAAATTATGCAGTTGGGGGCCGTAAAACTCCAGGAGCCCGCGGAGGAACGGATGAATTGGAAATCTGAGTCCCCTTAGTAAGTAAGGGACAAGGCATACCCGCTCCCCCTTAGAGGGACTGGGGAAGCTCTCCGCTTGCTCCCTGCCATTATAGGTGGTGAGCCCGGCTCGGACGGGGACCATATACGCTGGAGGGAGAAATCCCTGGGTCTGCAACTCTACTAATCGGCTCTGCGGGACGGAACACTTCTCCCAATCACCGGTCTTAGGGATACGGGGGCGGGAGGAGGAGCTACGTTGGTCGGCCATGATGGAATGGATTTTTTCGAGCGCGCTCCGATGGATTCTCGCCGTGGGAGGATGGTGTGGATTGGATCTAAGAATCCCCATCCCTCTAATAGATGATTTATTTACCTGGCTAGGGGGCGAATTTAAAAACGATGTGGCTCCTCGCATTCGCTCGGCGTGTGGAAGATAGCCCTTATTGGGCGCAGAATCCAAGAAGTCTAACATTTATGGCAGCTGGACACTACTTAGCAGATATTCAAGATTTGGAGCAGAACCCACCTTGCAATGCCGAAGACAATACTGCACGCCGGACTCATCGTCATTGAAGCCTAGTTCAGGGGCTACTGAGGGAGTCTTGGATTAGGGGGTCTTCGGACAGCCGGATATATCCTTTGGCCGGACTATTGGACTATGAAGATACAAGATTGAAGACTTCGTCCCGTGTCCGGATGGGACTCTCCTTGGCGTAGAAGGCAAGCCAGGCAATACAGATATGTAGATCTCCTCCCTTGTAACCAACTCTGTGTAATCCTAGCCCCCTCCGGTGTCTATATAAACCGGAGGTTTTAGTCCGTAGGACGACATACAATCATACCATAGGCTAGCTTCTAGGGTTTAGCCTCTACGATCTCGTGGAAGATCAACTCTTTGTAATACTCATATCATCAAGAACAATCAAGCAGGACATAGGGTATTACCTCCATCAAGAGGGCCCAAACCTGGGTAAACATCATGTCCCCTGCCTCCTGTTACCATCCGCATTAGACGGACAGTTCGGGACCCCCTACCCGAGATCCGCCGGTTTTGACACCGACAGCGATGCTAGCTTGCATTTTGAGGAGGCCTAGAATCAAACTTGAAGTTCTCGGTGAAGCCATCTTCGTGAAGATCTTCTTCAGGACAGGGCATTGTGAGGATCTACCAGGACATCTGACGGTGTCCTAGACTAGGGGGTACTCACCGCGTCGTCTCCCGATCTATTAGATTGGGCCGAGGACCCCTGTGGCCGTATACTCATGGGCCAGTTCAGACGGCTACCGCATACAAGGAAGATTCCACAAGACTTGGCGATCAAGACAAGGACTTCTCCCCACCGGCGTATTCGGCTAGGACTCTTGTTATCCTAGGCCTCTGGTGCATTATATAAACCAAGGTCAGGCTAGTCGATAGACAATCAACTACATACACAATCATACCATAGGCTAGCTTCTAGGGTTTAGCCTCCTTGATCTCGTGGTAGATCTACTCTTGTACTACCCATATCATCAATATTAATCAAGCAGGAGTAGGGTTTTACCTCCATCGAGAGGGCCCGAACCTGGGTAAAACAAAGTGTCCCCTGTCTCCTGTTACCATCCGGCCTAGACGCACAGTTCGGGACACCCTACCCGAGATCCGCCGGTTTTGACACCGACATTGGTGCTTTCATTGAGAGTTCCGCTGTGTGATCGACAAAAGGATCGATGGCTCGCCTGCAGATCAACTGCGACTTCGGCATCTTCGTCACCAGCTCGACTGGTCACCCTGGTTCGACCAAGAATTGCGCCCTGTGTTCAGATCACCATGTCCGGACGAGGGCATTCATCAAACATCAACTCCGATCTCTATCAAGATCATGGAGGAATCATCTATGGAGCTCGGGGGCTCAACGTCAACATTGCCCTCAAGCGACCGTGCTGTTTTTCTGGACAGCAAACTCGTATCTGCCACCACCACCTCCTCGAGTATCACTTTGACGATCACTTTGGTGGAATTGTGCGGAACTGAGTCTACAACAACCCTGAAAAATTTCGTCGAGTTCCGATGGAGGAATCTCTGGCAATCCACGATTAACCGGTGCCCTGTCAAATCTGGACGTGAATTTGGATGAGTTTAGGGCGTTGTGTCCAGCTTCTAGCTCGGACGTACTTTGGAAGATCCAACCGTTGATCGGCTGCGGAATTCCTATATCTACCACCTCTCAAAATTTCGGCTCGATCCGATCGTCCAAACTCTGGGAACCTTCCGATTAGTGCATCACTTTTCGGATTTGTTTTCTGCGCGAAAACGAATCCGACCCGAGTTCATCTTTTTTATGAACAGGATTTCGGACATACCTTTTGAAGGAAGTTTTGTATGGGGTATTGTGTTTTGTTCCCGAACACATCCCACTAACTGTAAGATCTTTTTGAACATGATCTTCAACATCATGCTGGTGTCAAACCAGTCCGGCAATATTGCTCCACGGCTGCCGACCTGCGCTAAGACACGGCGTCACTTTGTTGAGCCAAGCTCAACTTCTTCGGATCATCATCTCGGCAAGCCAAACAAGAGTCCGGCATCGCGAAGGATAAATCATCACCAACATCGCCGCCCCACGGATTACACGGGGCGGGCATACCGGCATCGCCGCACGGTTGCTTCATCAAGCCGGCATCGACCACGTCACGACCTGCATCGTCAGGGCCGCACTATCGCTTCTTCGAGCTGGTGTCCATCACGCCGACCTACTTCGACTCATCGGCTGACATCGGGGCTTCGACATCTCGGCTGGACCAGGGGCTTCGCCATCTCTTCATCAACCTACTCCGGACACTTCGGCGTCACTAGCCGACCAGCTCCGTCACGTTAGTTGGGCCGAGGGCTTTGCCTCGGCGAGCCAACCTTTGTCAGCATTGCCATGCCGTTATTTTATCGCCCATCAGGCAATGGGTGTGCGGATCGAGTCCCAATTTTGGGAATCACCTTTCTTCGGATTGATACAACAAATAAACCAGGTGCTATCAATCCCTAATATTTTTACTTGTTTGGGTTCATTTTTCCCAAGGAATTATTACTCTGATTTGTCCATCATATGTACACAGGTCTATCAAATGGTAGCCGCATTCATGATAGTCGCATGGTGGTTCGGTCAATTTCCGTACATAGTCCAGTGAACGCCGCATCCGGAGCTCGGACCGACCTGCGAATTCAGGCTTTGCCACGCCTTTACCGCATCACGCCGACGCCCTGCATCGACATTGACTTTGGCGCCAGGCCATATTTCTTTTATTACTCACTTTGTATAAATTATCTATTATGCAACATTTTTTTTAATTATCATTATTACTATTATCTCCGGTTTGCACTATTTTTTGTGCACAGGAAAATGATCCGGGGACTTCGGCGTCACTCTGCCGGTCTGCATTGACCGTGCTATGTCACCACTTCGGCGTGTCGAGCTCTCCGCTCCGCCACCTCAGGACCAGCTTGGGGGATGGAACCTTGCCCCGCATCAAGGTCGGACCACGTCATCAATACCGAACACATTAATCAGCTAAGTCGCTTTCATGCTCAAAGCTTTAATTTCTAACTTGTGTTCTGTTCGACCAAGCATTATACTTTTTTGGAAAAAAGTTGCTTGTATTTTTTTTTCCAAACTTTGTTTGTGACGCATAAATTCAAATACCCCATTTACTTGGGGGCTTCCTTTATGAAGCTTTTCCTGTTGCATGTGATTATACTTGTACGGCTTCGTTCCTTGTTCATGTATTATGCCACAATATGCACCACATTGACTTAAGCGATTTGCAAGCTGGGTTGCCTCACTCCTGTGTTTACCCCTACATTCTCGATTGTTCGCCTAGGGAGTAAAGGGAGCACCTCTGCGATTGTCACAATCGGGTCGCCCGAGCCGGACCTCAGACTGGGTGAAGCCGAAATCTAGCGCTCTTATAGTTATTCAATGATGGTCGGCACACAACGGAACCCATGAGTACAAAAAATCTATTGCACAAGTCTCATAATAACAATGACCACCAAAGAAAGGTATCGGTGGGGGTACTATTTTCTTCGAAGATGCTTCTTACACTTCACGGTAATATAGCATAAGTTCCCTGAGCGCGCTTTGTCTGTTATAGCCTTATGGCCTGATTGCCTGGTTACTGGAAACAACGTCGATATTCTCGACCGATGGAGTACATAACACTTTTTGGTCCTTGACCGAAGAGGGAGAAGCTGACGGTCGGTTAAGACGCGTTTAAAGTTCGGTTGAACATAGATATGATATAAGTACTTCGGTACATGCAATCATTCTTTCACCCAAGTCACTTGGGGGCTCTTAAATTTGTATGAGCTATTTTATAGTAAATGTGTTTTCTTCTTGATCGTTGCAAAGTCTTTTTCTATCGCTCCTTTTTCGACGTGAGTGTGTGGTCAATAGCCAGCCGTAGGCTGACCCGCTTGAAGTCTTGAGATCGGATGTGTAATGTTAAAGCACGACAGAAGCACTCTTTTTTTCTAAGACCAATTTTCGGATTGGCACCGAACACTTGATATTGTTCGGATGTCATGTTTTTACTGACGTTTCTTGGTTTTCCAAGCTTTTTGGCACTTTTAAACTATTTGTGCTTTTCCAGCATTAGTCTCGCAGTGCAACGCCGGACACCTTTTGGGATTCGGCAAAAACATTCTCAGATATTGCTATATATGCATCGGTTTCGAATTGTGTCTTCGGTCAATAGTTGGGTTGCCCGGCTCCTGCACTTGCTTCCTACATTCCATTTTGTTCGGCTAGGCGTGCAAAGGGAGAACCACTGCGATTGTGCTTCCAGCTCACATGGTTAAGCACCTTAGTGGAGAAAGCCGAAAACTGACTGTCACAATAAGCGTAAACTGGTCAGCGATCTGATGACTATGACGGGCCATTCATAACATTGGCTGAAGTGTTTACGGCTTGACCTCGACTGTCGCCGAACACTACCGGGGGCTATTAACTGGCCTCCCAAACTAAATCCTCGATATTTTGCTCTTACATTCGAGCTGAGGTTTCATGATCATGCTTAGCATGACAACCCAAAGAAAGGAACCGATAGCGGGACTATTTTCTTTGGAATACATTTCTTCTGTTAAACAGTAATATAACATATCTCTCTGCGTACCTTTGTTTATAAAACCATGTGGCCAGATTGCCTTGTTTGTCGTAAATCTTTGCCCTCATAAAGGCTTTATAAAGTAGGACAAACACTCCTCGGCTACTGGCCAAGGAGGTGGAAGCTGATGGTCGGTCAACAAAGTTTTGTACAATGAGGATCCGAGCATTAATGACGTAAAGTACTTGGATACATAGAGTCATTACACATAATTTGTGATTTTACTATGGATATTGATCCTTAATTCGGCCACCCGTGCCCGCATTAAGGCTCGGGGGCTACTGGGCTTCGGGCTTATTATTTACAAATATTAAAGGGGCACATCGATCCCCTGATCTGGTGTTGCCACCCGACTAGTGTCTCGGGGGCTACTGCATTGCTTGTCCAATGCGGAAAATTTTATGTGCAATATAGTTTCCGAGGAGATTTTGATCCTCAGGTTGGTCGGCCGCACCCAACCAGAGTCTCGAGGACTGAGCACGCCGCTTTTAGTGACCCGAAGTATTTTGCCGAGCTTGGACTTGATCCTCAGGCCGATTTTGCAAATCAACCTGAGTCTCAGCGGCTACTGGGATCAGCGGTCTTATGTCATCCTTCATGTGCATCTCGGTTTTTCGACCGATACACACCTTGAAGGCTACTAAAAATCGGCCCATAGTCGGGGTGGTGCACCACCTCGGAAGCAGTCCGGCATAAAGCTCGGGCGCTAGTGGCTGGCTCCATAGAGGGCATTTCCGGCATTAAGCTCGGCTAAACTCCTTCAACTTTTTTGAACCAAGGTGATATGACACCTCGGATATAGTCCGGCATTGGAGCCTGGACACAATCCGGCGTTGGAGCTTGGATATATTTCGGCGTTGGAGCTCGGATATACAGTCCGGCGTTAGAGCTCAGATACATAGTCCGACGTTGGAGCTCGAATACATTCCGGCGCTAGAGCTGGGAAGCGGTCCGGCATTGGTGCTCAGCTGCAAAAGATACCTCGAATGCAGTCCGGCGTTGGAGCTCGGACGCAAGAGGGCCCTGCCTCCCGGGAACAACTTCAAACCCGAGGTGTGGCATAAAAATAAACAAGGCATTGATAAAGGCCGGAAACTTAAAGGGGCTCCTCGGATACTCGACGTGTAAACTCGTCGAATGCATTTCGGCGATCCTCAAGATCGAAGATAAAGAAGATTTGTTGAACCAATTTTCAAGACCGGCAACCGAACATGAAGAATAGTTCAGAAGAATCGAGGAGCGTCCCTAACTTGAAGACCGGTTCAGGGGGCTACTAACGGTGTCCTGGACTAGGGGGTACTCACCACGTCGTCTCCCGATCTATTAGATTGGGCCGAGGACCCCTGTGGCCGTACTCTCATGGGCCAGTTCGGAAGGCTACCGCATACAAGGAAGATTCCACAAGACTTGGCAATCAAGACAAGGACTTCTCCCCACCGGCGTATTCGGCTAGGACTCTTGTTATCCTAGGCATCTGGTGCATTATATAAACCGAGGCCAGGCTAGTCGACAGACAATCAACTCCATACACAATCATACCATAGGCTAGCTTCTAGGGTTTAGCCTCCTTGATCTCGTGGTAGATCTACTCTTGTACTACCCATATCATCAATATTAATCAAGCAGGAGTAGGGTTTTACCTCCATCGAGAGGGCCCGAACCTGGGTAAAACAAAGTGTCCCCTGTCTCCTGTTACCATCCGGCCTAGACGCACAGTTCGGGACCCCCTACCCGAGATCCGCCGGTTTTGACACCGACATTGTGAGGATCTACCAGGACATCCTACAGGCTTCATTTGCAACAAATGAGTTCTTGGTGGCCAAGTTGCGAATTTGATTGATATCCACCAAGAGACTCTGCATCTGACGCTTCAACCAGTCATGATGCCGATCCTACTTTTGATGTAAAGCCACTAGAAGATCACGGTCATTGAGGACATGAGGACGCTTCTGAGGCCTTTGAGCTATGGTGCTTGCAGTGGCTTCAGTATTGGCTCGGTGTGGTATGCGCAGGTTGCCAGCCAGATGATATGCAGGAGTTGCAGCATTGGGCACATGAATCCCTTCAATGGGTTGCGTGAAGCTCTAAAATTATGCATTCTTAAGGTGGAGTGGCTTCTTGGCAGGCTCGGGGTAGATGGCTTCAATAGACATATCAACTTCGGGCAGAAAAACAATATGGTTGTGCGCTGAAGGCTGATAGTCAATGGTTGAATGAAGCTTAATCAAGCGTATCACCCATGGAGCATAGAATTTCAGACCAAATAGATCAATCCTAGAAGCAACAAGTTGTCTGATGAAGAAATCATGAGTGTTGAATCTGATGCCATTGATAATATAGAATACCATAGTCTTCATAGCACCTTCAAGTTTAGCTTCAGAAGAATCTCTTTTGATGGGCCAGAGAGTACGCCTCAGAATGTGGTACATTGTGCGTGGCAAGTACTCTAGGTCCTTGACAAAGAACTCCTTTGGGTATTCGGCGTCTTGTGGCAATGGCTTCATCATGCTAAGCATGCGGCTCATATTTGGCTATGGCTTCTGAAAAATGCTCTGCAGCTCATTCTGATGAAGCTGACAGCCAGGTTCGTATAAATCACCTAGAGTGGGTAGGGAAGTAAGCTCGATGATATCTTGAGCTTTGGCTTCGTGATGTACATCACCTGTCATCCACTCAAGGATCCAAGTCTTCAGATCCCTGTTGTAGCCTCGAATATGGAGAGTAGCATAGAACTGTAGCAGAAGCTCTTCGCTCCAATGCTCCTTCTTAGTCACGAAGGGCAGAAGACGAACATCTCTAAAGCAGTCAAGGGCCTCTTCAAGACATGGCAGACCAGCCATAGCATCACAATCCAGACGCTTGTGCGAAAAAAATACGGTCTTGGTTGTACAGGATGCAAGAGTAATAGATTCGCTGCAAATGTCTCCAAAATCTATCAGAGGTGATCTTGGGCTTCGTGTAGGGGTTCTTGGCGCTGTCAAAGAAAGTATTGTGCTCTCTGAAGCTGAGCACTCTGAATGAACCCTGGGTTATGACAGCACTTGGAAGCCTTGGTAGACGTGGCTTTGGCTTCTGAACTTGAGGCCTCTGCTCCACATGATAGTCATATTGTGGCCCGGGAGCAGTTGGTGGAACCATAATTGGCCATCTGACAGTCACCAATTCGCCACGCTTGAATGCACGTTCCATAGTATGTGGCCTTGTAGGAGGAACGACGCCATCAAAAGTGATTGGCGTCATAGTGGTGTCAGCATACACATTGGCTTCGGGCTCCACATTATCTACAGCCATGATGGAGTCATTGGCCTCAGTGGCGTTGTTGGTGACAGCCTTAGTGTTTTCAACCTCCATCTGTTCAACTAGACCTTTCATTTCGCAGGCTTCGCAAGGGCCTCAGTGTTTTCAACCTCCATCAGTGTTGCGCTTCTTCTTTTGGAATGCTTGACATGGAGACCTGTGGCCTGAGGCCCTTGTGAATCCTGTGAAATGCTGGTGACGCCTTTGGAGAAGGAGTGGTCTGTCCCATGTAGTATTCATCATCAAGTACCGAAGAAGTAACTTGAGAAGGGGGAGTTCGTGGTGTCTCATCCTGCACTGGGTGTCTTATTGTTGGCGCTCGGCCCATGAGTCAACTTGAGCAATTGGCGTCAATGGACGACCAATGCTAATAAGTTCACTGCTCATGGGAGAAGGCATTGATACTGACTGGGGCTCGAGCTGAGGAAGGACTTCATCATCATGCACATTGTCTTCATGACCAAAGCTGCGTTGGGGTCAACAGCTGGAACTTCTTCACTCTCTGGAGCTTCTGTGGAAGCAGGCTCATGAATCACAAGGTGACGTTCTTGGTTGGTTGAAGAAGGAAGAGCAACTGAGATAGGTTCAACTATGAGGGGCTCTAGGGCAGTAGCATGCTCTTTCTTTGAAAACTTTGAAATCTTTGTCTTAAATTTCTTCTTGGAGGGAGCATCATCAGAGGTGTCCTTGAGCTTCCTCTTCTTGGCTTCGGCCTCGGCTTGCCTTGTCTTCTTCATTTCTTAAGCTGCTGAGTGGACCTTTGGCTTCGAGCCAGTAATGCTGGCAGGGAAGACAATGCTTGGTCGATCATGTCGTTGAGCTTCAGCAGACATCTTCTTTTGCTTGGCAGCCATCCTAGGGTCAATGCAAGGACGCCAAGTTCCTTTCTCTTCTCAGCTTCATTATGTGCTTGAACACATTTCTACACATAGTACTTCATGTGCTCGCATGAGCCTTTGGCTTCTTCATGCTTCTTGTAGAATTCAGCCTTGAGATCATGCAACATCTTCTTGAAAATCTGCACATTAGCCACACTTAGCTTGGCCATGTGCTTCTTGATAGGCGCCTTCTCATGGTCAATCTTGTTCTTGAGCTTGACAATTTTCTGAGCTAAGGCCAATTCATTTGCAATAGCTCCATGAAATGTGACGCTAATGTCCACGGGCAGCTGCAGGTCATCAATACTGATGCTCTGGTCGTCAAACCATTCATCGATGAAGTTGTTCAAAATATCAACAACAAAGAGGGGTAGATCATTGAATATCTCCGCCTCTTGCTTGCTTTTGATCAACATCTCTAGAGCTTCATCACCAAGATCTTCATCACTGGACAGATCAATGGTGTCTTCCTCGTTGCGCAGAACGGCAGCAGGAGTCAGGTCATGCCCAGAAATCTTCTTGGGCTTCTTGGTCTTCTTGGTCCTCTTGGAGACACAAGACAAGACTTCAGACTACACACTGGGCTCAGGAGGTACAACCTTCAATGGCTTCACGGTCGAAGTGGTTGGTGCAGCAGAGGGAGTTGAAGCTTTTGACTTCTTCTTCTGCTTTGGTGGTGCAGGAACATCTTCAGAGTCTGCATCATCAGCAGAGTGATCCACGGTGGCCCTCTAAGCATCAATGTGATAGAGGAACCCATCAAAGCTAGTGAATGTGCCGATGACATTGGGATTGGCTTCACGTGAGCCATCCTGTATTGGAGCAGACGGGCCAGTATTGAAGTTGAGTCCGAGCTCCTTTCTGTTCTTGGCAGCTAACTCCTTTGCAAACTGATAGTTGCGCTTGAAGATATTGTAGTCATGACACCATAACAAAGATGATGGGTCGGCATTTTCAGGTTGCGGTCCTCTGAACATGCAAGGATATAAGCCTTGGTCAATAGCTTCAGGCTTGGACTTGGGTTGCAGATTCTTCTAGAGAATGTCGCCCCACGAGCGTTTGATGGCGTTCTTCTCAGCATATTCAGTAGTGACGAAGATGTACTTGAACCATTGTTCTGCCCAATATCTTTGGATCCATTGGATCTGGGTTTTGCGCTGATTGTAGTTCTCCTCTGGATCGGTCTTGTACATTTCATACAGATCCGGAGGCAGATCCAGGGCTGTATTTCCACGGCAGTGCCTGCCACCCTTCCTAGCAGATTTCTCAGTGGCCATGATATTCAGACAGATAGGATTCAGAATAGTGAAAGGCTTCTGTCTACTTGTCAAGCAAGAACTAGCTTCAGGGGAGTGAATATGACGCTGTAAGAATTCTGCAAATGAATGCAGACTATGAGGACCAAGGGATTCTTCCACAGACATGTATGTGTGACAGTATTAGAGATGCGAGGGAAGGGGAAGAGGTCATATGCATTCTCAGAAGATTTTGAAGATAAATCAGTTTGAAGACATTGACCTCATAGTATGAAGACATTCACTTATTGGAAGTGAGCTGGTTCCACATTTGTACGAATCCATGAATAAGTAGAAGTGAGGAATCTAACTAGTTATGAAGCATAAGTGAATATAATTTGCAAGATATGAGATTCAGAAAGAGATAGAGATAGATTTGGAAGAGTAGAAACCACTTTTGGTTGAAGTGGATGGATTTGACAGATGAAAAAGACTGAAAAAAGTGAGATTTATTTACCCCAAACGAACTGCTCGACGAGGCAGAAAGGGAGGCCGAGCAGTCCAATCTCCCGCGCCCTAACTCGGCGGCGGAAGACACCTACGGCGGTGATGGAGAAGACAAGGTCCGCGGCCAGCGTGAGGACGGCGTCGAATAGGTCGCGACATCTAAGTGCTTCGTCTCCGGCGTCGACGCGAGCTAGCAGTGGCGCTAGGGTTTGAGTGAGGTGGCGAGGTGGAAGAGGAGATAATGATCATGCGTGGATGTATATTTATAGGGTAAAGGGTTGCGCAACATAGTTACGTAGGTGCCGCTGGCGGTTCACATCTAATGGACACATGGCATGCATGCAACTCATTGAAAGTTGTTCCATGTTCCCACGCACTCCTGGTTTGTTTGGTGGTCGTTCCGGCTTCTCCAATATCCATACAAAAGAGATATAGCATTAAAAGCAGTTTTAAATGTGTGTCTCTATATCTTCGGCTGACAAGGACGCAGTGAAGACATTAGACACGTTTCAACAGAATGCATATGACTAGATAGACATAATTTGAGGAAGAAGCATAGAAGGGGTTAGGGTCCGATCACATTCACTTAGTTCAGAAAATGGCAAATTTGAAGACATAGCTATAAGTGAATGCTGTAGATGACAGAACACGTATATATATATATATATATATATATATATATCATAAAAGGACCAAATCAACATTGCAAAGATAAACCTTAAAGTCAAATCAATGTTGAAGATAAACCAAATGCGAAGATAATGAAATCATGACGCCAAAATAAAATTTTCAAGAAAGTTTGGTGGTGGAGTTACCCACCGTATAGGAAGTATTAGACCCAGACATGGCGCACAATTATCGTGGCGCTCCGAAGTCAAATTCTGATTTAATGTATTCACACTTAGAGTGTATGTCTTCATTGATTGAAGATATACGTTACTTTGTGTGTTTCACATCTAAGTCATCAACATGCATAAGCATTAGGATGTGTGTCTAATCACAGGACATTTGAGGATTCTAAGATAGTTAGCTCACACCGCAACTTGCAAAACCTTTTCTCATCCAAGGGCTTTGTGAAGATATCTGCCAACTGCTCTTTAGTGTTGACATGAATGATATCAATATCTTCCTTCATGACATGATCTCTGAGAAAGTGTTGACGGATCTGAATGTGCTTTGTCTTCGACTGTTGAACTGGGTTGTTGGCAATCTTGATGGCGCTTTCATTGTCGCAGTAAAGTGGCACATGTTTCAGGTGGATGCCATAGTCCTTGCGAGTTTGCTTCATCCATAGAAGCTGAGCGTGGCAAGATCCAGCAGCAATGTATTCGTATTCAACAGTGGAGAGTGATACACCGTTCTGCTTCTTTGAAGACCAATAGACAAGAGATCGTCCAATAAAGTGACATGTGCCTGATGTGGACTTACGATCAACCTTTTCACCAGCATAATCAGCATCTGAGAATCCAACTAGATCAAACTCTAAGCCCTTTGGATACCATAATCCTAATGTTGGGGTGTAAGCCCAATATCGAGGAATTCACTTCACAGCTAAGTGTTGCGATTCCTTTGGTGCCGCTTGGAATCGGGCACACATGCAAACGCTAAGCATTATATCAGGCCTAGATGCACATAAGTAGAGTAAAGAACCAATCATGGAGCGATATACCTTTTGATCGAACTCTTTACCATTGTCGTCGGGGCCCATCTGGCCTTTGGTTGGCATTGGCGTCGTGTACCCTTTGCAGTCTTGCATTCCAAACTTCTTTAGGCAATCTTTGAGGTATTTTTCTTGTGATATGAAGATGACATTACTCTACTGATAGATTTCAAGACCAAGGAAGAATTTCAGCTCACCCATCATGGACATCTGATGTTGCTCTTGCATCATATGCCCAAAATCATCACTGTACCTCTTGTCAGTGCAGCCAAAGATGATGTCATCCACATAGATTTGGCATACAAATAGTTCACCATGTCTTCGTGAAGAGGGTGGGATCTAGAGAACCAGGTTTGAAGCCTTTGCTCTTCATGAAGTCTTTGAGCGTGTCATACCAAGCGTGAGGTGCTTGTATGAGGCCATACAGTGCCTTGTTAAGCTTGTATACAATATCAGGACGCTTTGGGTCTTCAAAACTAGGTGGTTCTGCAACATACACTTCTTCTTCAATCTTGCCATTGAGAAAGGCACTCTTTACATCCATTTGGTATAGAAGAATGTTGTTGTGGTTGGCATAGGCGATCAGTATGCGAATGGCTTCAAGCCTAGACACAGGAGCAAATGTTTCATCGAAATCAATCCCTTCAACTTGTGTGTAACCTTGAGCAACGAGACGAGCCTTGTTTCTGACAACATGACCATGCTCATCTTGTTTGTTGCGATATATCCATTTGGTACCGATGATGTTGTGCTTGCTAGGATCTGGACGCTTTACAAGCTCCCATACATTGTTCAGCTCAAACTATTGAATCTCTTCTTGCATAGCTTGAATCCATTCAGGTTCCATGAAGGCTTCGTCAACTTTCTTGGGTTCAGATATAGAGACAAATGCAAAGTGCCCACAAAAATTTGATAGTTGTGTTGCTCTTGAACGAGTGAGTGGACCAGGTGTGTTGATGCTATCAATTATCTTCTCAATTTGTACTTCATTTGCAACACAAGGATGAATTGGATGAAGATTTTGCCCTTGCTGAACATTGTCTTCATTTTCAGCATTGACTTCAGGTTGAATAGTGTCTTCAGGCTGATTAGATGCAGAAATGATGATTTTTCCACTTCAGCCTGTGCATCTGAAGGTATGATTTCTCGAGTACCCATAAGCTTGATAGATTCACTTGGTGTAGCTTCATCTAGCACATTTGGCAAGTGCTCTCTTTGCGAGCCGTTAGTCTCATCGAACCGCGCATCCATAGTTTCAACCACTTTGTAGTGAAAGAGGTTGAAGACTTTGTAGGAGTGTGAGTCCTTCCCGTAGCCAAGCATAAAACCTTCATGTGCTTTCGGTGCAAATTTTGAAGTGTGATGTGGATCCTTGATCCAGCACCTAGCACCAAATATCTGAAATAGTTGACGTTTGGCTTCTTACCAGTCAGGAGCTCATATGATCTCTTCTTTAGGAACTTGTGAATATAAACACGGTTGATGACGTGGCATGCAATATCAATGGCTTCAGGCCAGAATTTTCTTGGAGTCTTGTACTCATCAAGCATCGTTCTTGCCATCTCAATAAGGGTTCTATTCTTGTGCTCCATGATGCCATTCTGTTGAGGTGTGTATGGAGCCGAGAACTCATGTGTGATGCCCAATGTATCAAGATAAGTGTCGAGGTTGGTGTTCTTGAATTCTATGCCATTGCCACTTTTGATGTGCTTGATCTTGATGCCATAGGTGGTCATGGCACGATTGGTGAATCGTCTGAAGACATCCTGCACTTCAGTCTTGTAGAGAATTATGTGCACCCATGTATATCTCAAGTAATTGTCAACAATGATGAAACCATAGAGGCAAGCAGTGGTAGTAAGGGTAGAGTAGTGAGTAGGGCCAAACAAGTCCATGTGAAGCAGTTCGAACGGACGAGTCATCATCATGATTGTCTTCGAGGGATGCTTGGCCCTAGTCATATTTCCAGCTTCACAGGCACCGCATAGATGATCCTTCTTAAACTTGACGCCCTTGATGCCTATGACATGCTTCTTCTTCGCGAGAGTGTATAAGTTCCTCATGCCCGCATGCCCTAGCCTCCGATGCCAGAGCCAGCAATCTCAAACTTTTGCTAGAACACATGCAGCCAGCTGTGGTACTACGAAGAAATCTACCATATACAGATCGTCCTTTCGATATCCTTCGAAGACTAGAGATTTGTCTGATTCCATAAGAACAGGGAAACGATATTTTCCAAATATCACAATCATGTTCAGGTCACAAAGCATTGAGACAGACATTAAGTTGAAACCAAGGGATTCAAAAAGCATCACTTTATCCATGTGCCGATCCTTTGAGATTGCAACTCTACCTAGGCCCAATACCTTGCTTTTACTAGAGTCAACAAATGTGATGTGACTTTTGTCAAACGGACGTAGGGTTGAATCCATAAGAAGACTTCGATCACCAGTCATGTGGTTAGTGCATCCACTGTCCATGATCCACTTAGAAGACATTGGTTTCGTACCCTACACTACAGTTTGGGGGATAGGCTTCACCAAGGGAAATGTGAAGCATAAACATTTGACGAACAAGCATATTATCAAAGTTCAGATCCTTGTTAGGGTAGATAGGGTGCTTGTCAAGAAATCCTGGGACGAAATACATATAGTAAGACCATTTTGGCATTTTATCTTGCGTCTCACAAGATGTTTTAGGTCCCCAGCTTAAGCATCAGAAGCCTTTGATTTACGGCTGGAGACCTTTCCCTGCAAAAGAGAATTAATTTTTCTTAACCACCCACATATTCAGGGGTGGCTTAGAAGCAATGAGTCTAAGTGCATCATCTGAGAACTTTGGCTTTGGAGCCCTAGCAAATAGCCTTGCAGGATCTGAATAATACTCATAAGAATAAGTTGAAAAGTTCTTGGTCTTTTGAACATAGCGGTTTGATGAAGCATGCTCGTATTCATAAGTCTGAGTATGGTTTCCCTGCAAAACATTGGTTTTAGGGTGATCCTGGTGGGTCCTCTATTTGTATGAAGCCTTTGGACCATATGAAGCCTTTGGTCTAGGATTTGTCTTCTTCCCAGGTGGTGTCCTAATGACATTCATAGGAAGCTTCTCAAGACAACTTTTGGGCACCCAAATCTTATTCAAAGGTGGTCCATTCCTGCAGTTAGTACCAATATACCTAGCAAACACTTCACCATTATGATTCTTAAACAGTTTATAGTTCGCATCAAGGGATTCATCAATGATAATCGGGTTAGCACAAGTGAAGCAAGATAAGGTAGATGGGTCCACTGAAGGACCCTTTGCAGCAACCCATGTGGTTTCGGGGTACTGCTCAGGCTTCCAATATGAATCATCAACATTCATTTTCCTCTCGAACCCAACACCCTATTTCCTAGGGTTTCGGTTCAGAATCTGTTTCTTGAGGACATCACATAGTCTCTGATGCCCTTTGAGACTTTTGTACATCCATGTTTCAAGCAATGTCTTCAACCTAGCATTCTCATCAGCAATAGTAGTAGTATTCTTAGAAGAGGGGTTAGTTACCACATCAGCAGTTGAAGATATAGGAACAGTAGCAGCAGTAGAGCATTTAGCAACATAGACGGTGTTATCACGCTCAAGACATTTTAAACATGGTGGATCAAAGTCTTCCTAAGCGGTACTGATCTGTTGAGCGTGAAGTGACTCGTTCTCCTTTTGAAGATCTTCATGAGACGCTCTCAGGTTCTCAAGTTCTTGCTTCCTTTGAAGATAATCATAGGAAAGCTTCTCATGAGTAGCTGAGAGTGTTTCATGACGACTTTCAAGTTCTTCGTACTTAACGTGAAGATTTTTAATGTCTTCAATTAAGTACTGAGTTTGAATCATTTACGCGTCCAACAAGTCATCGCTTTGTCTAGCAACTTTTTAATATGTTCCATAGCATTTTGTTGTTCCATTGCAATTTTAACAAGTGTTCTGTAGCGAGGTTTAGATTCACATTCAGAGTCATCTTCACTAGATGTTTGAAAGTAAGCATCACGTGAGTTTACCTTGGCACCACATCCCATGAAGCAGTAGGTTGGAGCGGAGTCATCCTTATCATCAACATTAGCGTCGGTGACGAGTCCATTGTCTTCGGTGTTGAAGATGGACTTGGCGACATAAGCTGAAGCTAGAGCTAGGCTTGCCACGCCTGAATTGGGCTCCTCCTCAGACTCCACCTCCGCCTCCTCAGAAGCAGACTCCTCCTCTGAATCCATCTCCTTGCCAACAAACACACGAGCCTTGCTTGATGACCTGTTCTTGTGTGATGAAGACTTTGAAGAAGACTTTGAGGATTTCTTCTTCTTCTTGTCATCAGAATTATATTCCTTGCTCTTCTTCTTCTTATTGGTCTCATTGTTCCATTTTGGACACTCAGAGATGTAGTGACCAGGTTTCTTGCATTTGCGGCATGTTCTCTTCTTGTGGTCACGAGTGGAAGCTTCATCGTTTCTTGAGCTGGATCTTTAAGTCTTTTTGAAACCTTTCTTCTTGGAGAACTTCGGGAACTTCTTCACGAGCATAGCTAGCTCCTTTCCAATGTCTTCAGGATCCCCAGAACTGCAGTCAGATTCTTCTTCAGATGAGGACACAACCATTGCCTTCAAAGCCCGGGTTAGGCCATAGTTGGGGCCATAGATATCTCTCTTCTCAGATAACAGGAACTCATGTGTGTTGAGACTCTCAAGTATGTCAGATGAATCGAGATCTTTGAAGTCAGGACGTTCTTGAATCATCAGGGCCAGGGTGTCAAATGAGCTGTCAAGTGATCTCAAGAGCTTCTTGACGATTTCGTGCTTGGTGATCTCAGTGGCGCCAAGTGCTCGAAGCTCATTTGTGATATCGGTGAGACAATCAAATGTGAGTTGGACATTCTCATTGTCGTTTCTCTTAAAGTGGTTGAAGAGGTTGCGAAGAACATCAATCCTTGAATCTCTCTGAGTTAGGACGCCTTCCCAGACCAGCGTCGCAGTTTCCAGTGCACTCACACGGCCGTACTGTCCTTTGGTCAGATGACCATAGATGATGTTCTTGGCAGGCAAATCCAGTTGAATGAACCTCCTGACATCAGCAGTGGTGACACCTTCACTGACCTTGGGAACGCCATTCTTGACGACATACTAGAGGTCGACATCAATGGCTTCAAGATGCATGCGCATCTTATTCTTCTAGTAGGGGTAATCAGTGCCATCGAAGACTGGGCATGCAGCGGAGACCTTGATTATCCCTGCATTCGACATAGCTAAAACTCCAGGTGGTTAAATCGAATCACACAGAACAAGGGAGCACCTTGCTCTGATACCAATTGAAAGTGCTAGTTATCGACTAGAGGGGGTGAATAGGCAATTTTTATGAATGTCTTCAAAACACGAGGTCTTTGAAGATAAACAGTAGAAATGAACCTATTGATATGCAGCGGAAGGAAGACTACACTAGACAAGCCATAGTCAAGTAAGCAAAGAAGTGAAAGCACAAAGACTATCAGCAGCTAGGTAGTATGGATCAGGATAGAAGACAGTATGAAGCCAAACAGTAAATAGTCAAACAGATCAGACAAGCAGGCAATGACTTCATGAAGACAAACTATAAAGTAAAGGGAAGTGGAGGATAGAACCAGTTGCTTGGTGAAGACAAGGATTTGGTAGACCAGTTCCAGTTGTTGTGACAACTGTACATCTGGTTAGGGAGGCTGAGATTCAACTTAGAAGACCGTGTCTTCACCTTATTCCCCTTGAGCTAAGGACACCCAGTCCTCGCCCAGTCACTCTAGTAAGTCTTCAAGGTAGACTTCCAAACCTTCACAGACTTTGTTCACTGGCGATCCACAATGACTCTTGGATGCTCAGAACGCAATGGCTAACTGGTTGGAGGATTCACAGTGCTCAAGTGTAACAAGTCTTCAGGTCATGTAGACAGAAAGACTTCAGTGATGCCTAACACTCTTTGGCTCTGGGTGTTTTGGGCTTTGTCCTCGCACGGATTTCTCTCTCAAATGCTTCGGAGGTGGGTTGCTCTCAAATGACAAAAGTCGTGCACTAAATCTAAGCAGCCACCAATTTATGGTGTAGGGGGTGGGCTATTTATAGCCAGGAGGCAACCCGACCTGATTTGCCCGAAATGACCCTAGGTCACTAAGGAACCGACACGTGTCCAATGGTCGGATTTCAAACACATGCGTCAGCTTGATTTGGGCTACAAGTAAAGCTGACTCATCCAGCTCTGGATAAGATTTGCTCTCGTTGTCTTCGCTCGAAGACATAGGATGTTGGTTGAGCATCACTTCAGTCACTCTGACTTTGTTCACTTGGACCCCACTTAACAGTACGGTGGTTCCTATGACTCAACAAAGAAGAAAAGGAAACTACGAAACAACTATGTCTTCACACTCCATAGTCTTCACATGAATGTCTTCTCATGTCATAATCTTCACTGTGAATGTATTCACAAGCCACCATTGTCTTCAATGTCTTCACACATTTTTAGGGATCATCTCTGGTAGGTAAACCAAATCAATAAGGGACTACTACATGTGTTATCTTCCAATTCTCACAAACACATTAGTCCCTCAACCAAGTTTGTCGTCAATACTCCAAAACCAACTAGGGGTGGCACTAGATGCACTTACACGAACGGTTCCAGAGACTTGTTCTCTCGCACGCCGATACATGACGGTGTTTAGGATAGAGTAGACTACGGTGGCGGCACAAGTTGCGAGATGAGGCAAAACCCTAGGTGTTTTCATTGTGTCTTTGGCCTTGGCCGGTAACAGTATATATAATAGGACCATATGCAGTATCGGGTCGCGATCATGATCTCAAACTGACTTGGTTTCTAAGTCATATACTTACTAGAAAAGAAATAATTAACTTGTCTTCCAATACATCAAAAAATAAAATGGCAAAAGGAAGTTGCGTCCATGCAACGCAAGAGACCCAATTTCGGGACACCCTTCATGCGCATGTCACGTGCACGTGTCGCCCCGAGCCCGTGCCCGGCCAGGTGAGGCGAGGCGAGCGAGCACACGTGTGTGGTCTCCTATTTCCTCTTCAACACATCACTTAGAGTGGTGGAGAGGACCCACTATATAAAGAGGTCCAACACTTCCTTAACTAGCGGTATGGGACTAAACTTTAGCACCACACCACCACTTTCCTTTTTTCTCATGAGTTCATTTGAGATTTCAAAATTTGTTAATGGGATGAGCCCATTTATTTCTAACAATCCCCCACCAGATCACAAATACTCATTTAGAGATTTGCCTTTTCTCACCACTTTTTTAATATACCAGTGTTTCAGCTGAGACTGTTAAGTTGAATTTCTGCCTAGAACTTTAAGCTACATCCATCCATAACTTGACAATGGACTATGCCTTGAATTTCTAGTTTTGTGTGAACAGGTTTCATTGAAAGTCTTAACCAGTACCTAGCTGCCAGTAGGCTACCCCGTGGTTTGGAACATATATGTCGTTCTCCCTAGTCACTTCATGAGCTTACGGAGATCATACAAGCCTCATAGACTGACGTTTACAATCGGAGCTCATATAGGTGCATTCTTTCAAGACTGCTCTGTTGGACAACATCTTTGCTAATCATAGACAATAGAACCACACTAAAGCATGTTGCCAACCTGCCTTACAGCTGTGAGAGTTTTGCATCTTCATCTAGAGTTGGTCACATATTACTCTCCTCGGTTAACCAATACCTTGTTCTTCCCAGGTCCTAATTCACGGGATCTCGGATCACAAAGGTTGGGTTACTATTATGGTGTAACATATGTGGGTCTCATACCCATCTCCCTCTGATGGAAATATGCCCTAGAGGCAATAATAAAGTTATTATTATATTTCCTTATTCATGATAAAGGTTCATTATTCATGCTAGAATTGTATTGATGGGAAACTTAAATACATGTGTGGATACATAAACAAATACCATGTCCCTAGTAAGCCTCTACTAGACTAGCTTGTTGATCAAAGATGGTTAAGGTTTCCTAACCATAGACATGTGTTGTCACTTGATAACGGGATCACATCATTAGAAGGATGATGTGATGGACATGATCCATCCATTTGATGGAAATATGCCCTAGAGGCAATAAAAAATGGTTATTATTATATTTCCTAGATCATGATAAAGGTTTACTATTCATGCTAGGATTGTATTGACCGGAAACTTAAATACATGGGATACATAAACAAATACTGTGTCCCTAGTGAGCCTATACTAGACTAGCTCGTTGATCAAAGATGGTTAAGGTTTCCTAACCATAGACATGAGTTGTCATTTGATAACGGGATCACATCATTAGGAGAATGATGTGATGGACAAGACCCATCCATAAGCTTAGCATTTGATGGTTCAGTTTATTGCTATTGCTTTCTTAATGTAAAATACATATTCCTTCGACTATGAGCTTATGAAACTCCCGGATACCGGAGGAATACCTTGTGTTCTATCAAACGTCACAACATAACTGGGTGATCATAAAGATGATCTACAGGTATCTCTGAAGGTGTTTGTTGAGTTGGCATAGATCGAGATTAGGATTTGTCACTCTGTGTATCGGAGAGGTATCTCTAGGCCCTCTCAGTAATACACATCACAAGAAGCTTGCAAACAAAGTGAATAAGGAGTTAGTTCTGAGATGATGTACTATGGAATGAGTAAAGAGACTTGCCGGTAACGAGATTGAACTAGGTATGAAGATAATGACGATCGTATCTCGGGCAAGTAACATATCGATAGACAAAGGGAATTACGTATGTTCTCTTAAATGTTCAACTGATAAAAGATCTTCATGGAATTTGTAGGAATCAATATGAGCATCCAGGTCCCGCTATTGGTTATTGACCAGATAGAGTTCTCAGTCATGACTACATAGTTCCAAAACCCGCAGGGTCGCACGCTTAACGTTCGTTGATGCTAGAGTAGTATTGGGATATTTGATGAGTGGTAACCAAATGTTGTTTGGAATCCCGGATGAGATCCCGGATGTCACAGGGAGTCTCAGAATGGTCATGAGGTAAAGATTTATATATGGGAAGTCATATTTTGGGTTCCGGAAAAAGGTGCAGTTTTTTTGGTATTGTATCGGGAAGCTTCCAGAAGGTTCTGGAGGGGTCCGGAAGTCCACAAGTGGGTCCACCACGACCCAAGGGCTAGCATGGGCTATGGGGAGGTGGCCTGGCCTTATTAGGCTAGGCGCACCAAGTCCTCAAAAGCCCATGTGGCTAGGGAAGGCAATAAAAGGAAGGAGTCCTGGTAGGACTAGGATTGGACTTGGAGTCCAAGTCCTCTCCCCCTTACCTATGCCCTAGGGCTTGGAGAGGCCATTTCCCACACCCCTCCACCTATATATAGAGGGGAGGGGGCTCCCCAAGAGGACACACCAAGCCCTTGGCGCCCCTCTCTCTCCCATTACTTCGTAGTTCCACCGCCTCGTGCCGGCGACGCTTAGCGAAGCGCTGTCGATGCTCCACCGCCACCATCACCACCACGCCGTCGTGTTGGTTATGATCCAATATAATTCTCCTCTCCTGCTTGCTAATTCAAGAAGGAGGAGACGTCATCGAGCCGCACGTGTGCTAAACTCGGAGGTGTCGTCCGTTCGGCACTAGATCAGTTGGATCGTGATCGGATCGCGAAGAGTACGACTACATCAACCGCGTTGATAAATGCTTTCGCTTAGAGATCTACAAGGGTATGTAGATGCTCCCACTCTCATAGCTATGCATCTCCATGGATAGATCTTGTGTGTGCGTAGAAATTTTTTGTCCATACAACGTTCCCCGACAGTGGCATCATGAGTCAGGTCTATGTGTAGATGATATGCACAAGTAGAACACAAAGGATTTGTGGGTGGTGATGTTCATACTGCTTACCATCAACATCTTATTTTGATTCGGCGGTATTGTGGGATGAAGTGGCCCGGACCAACCTTACATGTCCACGCACATGAGACCGGTTCCACCGACTGACATGCAACTTGTTTTGCATAAAGGTGGCTCGCATGTGTCTGTTTCTCCTACTTTAGTTGAATCGACTTTGACTATGGACGGTCCTTGAAGAAATTTAAAATAGCAAACTTGATAATCACCGTTGTGGTTTTGCGTAGGTAAGAACGGTTCTTGCTAGTATCCCGTAGCAGCCACATAAAAATTGTAACAACAAAGTAGAGGACGTCTAACTTGTTTTTGCAGAGCATGTTGTGATGTGATATGGTCAAGACATGATGTGATATACTTTATTCTATGAGATGATCATGTTTTGTAATATCAACAACCGGCAGGAGCCTTAGGGTTGTCTCTTAATTGTTGTATGAAATGCAAGGGCCATGTAATTGCTTTACTTTATCGCTATGCGTTAGCAATAGTTGTAAAAGCAATAGTTGGCGAGACGATGATACGTCCATTTTGCATCATGCTTTTATATTGATATTTATTGCATGATGGGATGTTATTACACATTATGGTACAATATTTGTGCCTTTTCTCTCTTATTTTACAAGGTTTACATGAAGAGGGAGAATGCCGGCAACTGGAATTCTGGACTGGAAAAGGAACAAATCTGAGAGACCTATTTTGCACAAAAAAGTCCTGCAAATTTACTGAGAATTATTTTGGAATATATAAAAATATTGGGCATAGAAAATACCAAAGGGGTCCCATTAGGAGGCCACAAGCCTGGGGGCGCGCCCTACCCCCTAGCGTGCCCCTGTGGCTTGTGGGCCCCCTGGCAGGCCTCCGGTGTCCATCTTCTACAATATGATGTCTTTTGACCTAAAAAAATCAAGGGAGAGCTTTTGGGATGAAGCGCCGCCGTCTCGACGTGGAACTTGGGCAAAACCAATATAGAGCTCTCGTAGAGCTGTTCTATCAAACACCTCATGTGCATGACGTAAATGTTGCCACTTCCTAAACTGCACTGAACACTTGGTCATATAGCCAAACCAGCATGTCCATTAGCTCTCTCATAACCAGGTTCACAATCCTGTCAATTTTCAATACCATCAAAGACCCCTAGGTGGCCCTGGCATTTTGTCAAGGACTCTGTGCACGTGCTTCGGGAATGGCCAAAGCGTGTGTTTTGCACGCGTCAGCACCGAGCTCCTGCCGTGTCTGTGCTGCCTCTCCCTCTCATCCTGATCCATCTCTGGATCAGCCCGACCGCCTGGACCCTCAAAAACACCTCCCCTTGGCTCCTAGCGCTGTCCACTGCCGTCCATGATGACCAGGACCGCCGCCTGGCGAGTCCCGCTCGGCCACATCACCACCCAACCCGCATGGCGCGTCCCGAGCAGCCCAGATCCTCCCAGGAGTAACTGCGGGCGGCCACCATCCTCAACGACCACCCTGACGATCTCAACGGCCTCACCTGCCACCGTAATGATCGTCGCCGTTCTGCAATCCTCTGTACTGCGGAGCCGACCCCCTCGCACTATAAAATCTCACCCCGAGCTCGCAAGTATCCTCACCACACTCCCCTCCCCCTCTCTGATCCTCCCGTACCAGCAGAACGATCGGAGATGGTCGTCTTCTTCCTCTCCGACAACCACGGCCACCGCCTCTGTCTTGATCATTCCGACGCCACAAGGGCCTCCCCCACTCTGTTCTCTCCACCAGTAGCCTCCTAGTGCTCCCGCTAGTCCAGCCATGTGCTCAATTTTTCTCAGGAGCCACCGTAGGAAAAAGCCCCATCTCACCCGACGCCGCCGGCGACTCCCACCACTCCGGCGACCAAGGAGGGTACCCCCATGTTCGCCTCGACCTCCTGAGCTCATGTATGGCCTCGATTTTCCAAGAGGAGCCGCCAATCGCCAGCGAACATCCTCGAAGCGCCGCCTCTGTTCGGCCGGAGGAGACGGCGCGCGCGGCGACCAGTCAAACCTGACCAGTGGGTCAAGCGGGCCCACGGTCAGTGACTCGTAACCCCCGCTGTGTGGATAAGTGGAGACGGATGTCGTGGAAGTTGTTTTCCTGAGGGAAAGACGTATTCCACAGAATACGCCTTCGGCATCGCAGTCCTCCCATGCGGCCACCGATTGGGCTCGGCCCAATAGCACCTGGCGGCTATGTTCCGCCCAGTGCGCACTTCTATCCCTCTCTTTGTTTTCTTTTTCAGCCTATTTGAAATAATTCCAGAGCATTCATTTCTTATCCAAATTTGATGATTCAAATTTCTACCTACTCCTAAATTCATGTTCTATTTATCCACATAGGGTGAACATTTTTCCTATGCCTGGTTTTGGCTGGATCTACTAAATAGTCTATTTCCTTGATTGTTCTAGCTTAGTAAATCCATATGAAAATCATATGACCTCCAAATGACTAGTTTATTTTTCTATTATTTATCAAATTTCATCTACTTTATTTTAGTATTTATTTAAAAAACTTCCAAGCAACTTTTATGTACTATTTTGGAATTATTTGGTAATTAAAATATTCTGAAAATAGGAAATGGAGGGGAGATATAATTTTCAAAGTTTTGGAGTGCACCCAATCTTTCTGCATGCTCAAGGCAAGAATCTTGAACACATGATATGGTGAATGCATAGTTGTTTGTTTGTTTGCATGTAGAATTGAATTATGAATATGTTGAATTCATATAGAATTTTCATAGTATTAGTCATACATGCATGATTCCCTTTGATGGTATTTTATCTTCACTTAAACATGAAGTATAAGTGAGTACAGCTATTTTCATGTGCCATATGTGCCTGTGTTGGTCCAGGCTAATTTGTAGGAAGAATCAGTCATGAGAAAAGTGACCGTGAGATTGAAATCTCATTGTGACGAGAATGATCACTGAGGGTATGTTGAGACATACTAGGTGGTGACCCTGTTGGGTACTACCAAGGAATTGTATTGTGCTAACCACTACAGGAAAATTTAAACCTCCTAAGTTGACCATAGATCAAGTCTTGTTCCGGTAACTCCATACTTGATTCGTGCTACCACATGTCCCTGCCAAAGCTAAGGTATGGTTCAGTAAGTTGATAACCCCTTTCCTACACACACCGTACAGAGAGGCCATAGCGAATGATACTATTGGCCCCGGTAGTCATGTCACTTGGTCCGGGGGCATGAATGGCCGGTCTGGGACCAAAGCTGAATGTTCATGCTGTTGGAGGCTGTTGCATGAGGCCTTCCCACTTAAAGTTTTACTTTATCATTGTGTTGGGTGATCCCTGGCTTGATGGGTTAAAGCTGATATGTGCGGGTCAGGTGTGCTTTCATACCAAAGACCATAATCGGAATTAGTCAACATCTCGGGGTTAACTAAAGAAATCCTTTACTTGTGGGTAAAGAGTACACCCTCTGTAGAGTTATATCTATTCGAATAGCCGTGTCTTTGGTTAAGGAATACATTCTGTGTTGGTCAGGTGTTGGTCTTAGTGTCAGTCTACAGAGGAAATAATTAAATTAATCATGATCCATTTGCAGGATAATTATTGTCACTATTGGTGCCACTATGAATACTATTGTTGACATGAGTATTGTTGTGGACTAAACATTTCCTCTTATGTGCAACTATGAGTACTTCTTGGGATGGCTAGTCCACCTGAATACTCATGTTATTTTCTTATAAGCCCTTTATGAGGCATCGCTTCAGACACCCGATTGTGGCATGTATTTTCAAGACCTCTCATGGCGTCCCTTGAGTTCTCGGGCGGTCCTGTCTCGCCCGCTTCTCTTTTAGACACCTGTTTGGCATTTCTATTAGAATTTCTCGGGTGGTCCAACGCCCGACGTTCCATTTCATTTCTTTGATTTACTAATAACATGACTTATTTATCCTTCTGCACCGTATGAATATTTTCCATGACATGCTTTAATTCTCAGTCAACACATGCATATAATTTAATTCATCATGAGCATATGCATCCGGTATATATTTTGTTCTTGATGTTTGCGAGTACATTCAAACATAGCCATTGGCTTGTCCCTGGCTATTGGCTTGGCCAGATCATGACTCACAGAGGAGCACTACAAAGAGACCCCGCAACCTAGGATTCAGAGATAGCAACCACGCGAGATAGGAGTTATCCAGGTCAGCTGTTCCCGTGGGAATGGAGTCCCATCAACATTGGAGATCCACGAGTCGCTTCCGTCATCCACCACTAGAGATCCTTGTTATATTCATTGGACCTTTGTGGTCTTATATCCAATTTCTTGTAATTGCTTGGAAATCTATATCAAGGAAATGTCCACCAGCAACAGTAATCCTGGGGCTAGTGATGACACAAGGGTCGTTTACTAGGATTTATGTCCTGGAAAGCCGGCCCCTACAACCTTGGTATTAGAGAAAGGCTGACCACTGGCTAATCCTATATTAGCCTGGTCACTATCCCTAGGTTTCTACACCGCCCATATCCTTTCCTGTCTGTCAAGCTCATCCTATCCGATAACCTACACAGTGGCCAGCCGACATCTTTTGGACAGTCGGTGCCCAACCTATCGTTCTAGGCCATAGGTCGTGCGACCGTGGCTGACACCTGAGTTGTCCCATCCACAAGCGTGCGATGGAAGATTCCACTGGCTTATAATGGAAGCCTTGCGCCAAATCAGTACATCACAGCCTTCACTCGCAGCCTGATTTCCAAACCACCCAGATGCCTGGTCCCATCGTCCGCAATGACACCACCGCATCTGAGCTTGGAGATTTCGTAGCAATCCTCGCCAATATCACTAGTCGTGCTTTTGGCATAGACGAACCCCTAGAATATGTTGTGTACCAGGAACACACAAGTGATGCCATCCATCACTTCTGGGCCATGGTGCACATCTACGGGAGGGGCACCACATCAGAGCGTCCCTACCGGTTCACCGGGAGGAAGACCTCCGACGAGCCCCAAGCCATCCAACTTGCAGCCCGAGAGGGTATAGTTCATCTATGGTATTTGTCGCCGAGGGTTAACACTCCCCTTTCTTCTACTACCCTAGTCGTGAAGGCTATGGTGGCTCGACCTAGGTCACCAACGGAGACCACGAGTCGGATCCTGCTCTAGTGCATCTGGTGCGCTACCTGAGGGCGCAAGAGGCACTATTCGATCTGGTCACCAATGATCTGATTGTGACCCGCGGGACGCTTGCGCTCCTGACACCGGTAAGGAGTGAAGCTTCAACCAACACCGACACCCAAATAATGCTACTTGGGAGGCCAGTTGAACCCCCAAGGTCTGCTCCTATCATCAGCCCCGACAATGCCTTTGTCTCCCCAGGAGAACTCCGTCGCCTCTTGGAGACCTACTCCAACGGGATTGTGACCACGACACCTCATGAGGGGCATCATCGCTATCCTAGCACTATAGCTCACCATCCTACCCCGAACAACTCCGACACTGAAGCTCACGGAGAAGCCTCGACATCTACAAGACACGCTGATGTCTACTACGCAACTTTATTCTTGTAGACACGTGTTTGGCCTCCAAGCGCAGAGTTTTGTAGGACAGTAGCAATTTCCCCTCAAGTGGATGACCTAAGGTTTATCAATCCGTGAGAGGTCTAGGATGAAGATGGTCTCTCTCAAACGACCCTGCAACCAAATACAAAAAATCTCTTGTGTCCCCAACACATCCAAAACAATGGCAAATTGTATAGGTGCACTAGTTCGGCAAAGAGATGGTGATAAAAGTGTAATGTGGATGGTAGAAATATATTTTTATAATCTGAATAAATAAAAATAGCAAGGACGAAATAGTAAACAGGCACAAAAACGGTATTGCAATGCTTAAAAACAAGGCCTAGGGTCCGTACCTTCACTAGTGCAACCTCTCAACAATGCTAACATAGTTGGATCATATGATTATCCCTCAAAGTGTAACAAAGAATCATTCCCAAGTTCCTATTAGCGGAGAAAAAAAGATAGGAATTGTTTGTAGGGTACTAAACCACCTCAAAGCTATTCTTTCCGTTCGATCTATTCAAGAGTTAGTACTAAAATAACACAAAGCTATTTTTTTCGTTCGATCTATCCTAGAGTCCGTACTAAGATAACACCAAAGCAAGTTCATATTCATAATGCTCAATCCACACAAAGTACTACAAGGAGACCCCAAACTTTCTATCAGAGAAAATATAATAAAAGCGTGCATCAACCCCTATGCATAGATTACCCCGATATCACCGCGGGAATCCGCAAGTTGAGTGCCATAACGTATATCAAGTGAATCAATAAGATACCCATTATCGCCTCATGTATTCATCCCGCAAGACATACATCATGTGTTCTCAAATTTGAACATTCAATCCGACGTAACAAAACTTCAAAGGGTAAAGATTCAATTCATCACAACAAGAGTATAGAGGGGAGAAACATCATATGACCCATCTATATTAACAAAGCCCATGATATAGATCATGAGAGAGAGATATATTAAAAACATAGCTACTGGTACAAACCCTCAGCCCCGAGGGTGGACTACTCCCTCCTCATCGTGGTGGCCACCGGGATTATGAAGATTGCCACCAGAGATGATTCCCCCCTCCGGCAGGGTGCCGAAACGGGTCTAGATTGGTTTTCGGTGGCTACGGCGCCCTCCGGCGGCGGAACTTTTGATCTAGGTTAACCGCGAAGGGTTTCAGAATATTTCGGAATTTATAGTGCAAATAAGGGGTACGGGAGGCCACTGAGGTGGGCACAACCCACCTGGGTACGCTAGGGGACCCTAGCGTGCCTTGGTGGGTTGTTCCCCCCTCGGGGCACCCCCAGGTGCAACTCTGGCCCATTGGGTTCCTTCTGGTCCAAAAAAAATCTCCGTAAAGTTTCGCGGTGTTTGGACTCCGTTTGATATTGATTTCCCACGATGTAAAAAACAAGCAAAAAACAGCAACTAGCACTGGGCACCGGGTCAATAGGTTAGTCCCAAAAAATGATATAAAGTTGCTATAAAATGATTGTAAAACATCCAAGAATGATAATATATTGGCGTGAATACTTCATAAATTATAGATACGTTGGAGACGTATCAACATCCCCAAGCTTAATTCCTACTCGTCCTCGAGTAGGTAAATGATAAAAGAAATAATTTATGAAGTGCGAATGCTCACTGGTGCGCGTCGCTGCTAAACATACGGTTTTTGACCCCTTTCCGCGACGGCATTTCGAACCGTCGCCAAGTGAGTGTCGGCGATAGGGGGGTCCTTCCCACACGACCCAAAAACCGTTGGGGATAGGGACCTTACAGTACTCCTACTCGTTTCTGCTCGCATTGCCATCGCAGTCGGTATTATGTGGTGCTATGTTTACGATGCGCGGCCCACCACAAACGGCTCACTATTATAGAACGTGCCTGATGCGCGGCCCATCAAAAATGGTTCACTATTAAGAAGATTAGCTAATCGTTGTACGAGTGTCAGACAGGATTACGAAACATCGGACCGCGGTAACATCATCGTAGACGACAACTATCGCACATGCTATTTTGCGGTGCAACATTTATGATGCATACTTCATCAGAAATAGTTCATGGTTGCGAATCGTGTACGATAAGGCAACTAACACAAACGTTTAGTTTGCCCGCACCGTTTGTGATATTGTCTGACATCACACACGCTTTGGAAACGGCAACTGTGTGCATGCTTGCACACGTTTCCTCTCTGTGAACCGTCTCGAATTATGGTGTATATCACAAACGTTTGTGTTTTACCAACCGTGTGTGTGCCGTAACAACCTAGAGAGCATAATTTCACCATAATTTAATTGCTGCTATTTCAAATTGTACCGGATTTGAATTTGAATTTGAATGTATGCTACAGCTTTATTCATATCCATCAAGTTCAAATAGCCAATGCATTATTCGATTCATAGGTACATATGTTCAAGAATTACATAAGAACTAAATAAAGAATGATGAACCGCAGTTCTATACTTGTACTATTAAAGACGATAAAGAAAGAGGCAAAATATATTCTGGTTTGCTGAACAAGGTGAAGCGAAATGCCCATATTGTGCCTGATACGTGATACGTCTCCAACGTATCTATAATTTTTGATTGCTCCATGCTATATTATCTACTATTTTGGACATTATTGGGATTTATTATCTACTTTTATATCATTTTTGGGACTAACCTATTAACCGGAGGCCCAGCCCAGAATTGCTGTTTTTTGCCTGTTTTAGGGTTTCAAAGAAAAGGAATATCAAATGGAGTCCAAACGGAATGAAACCTTCGGGAACGTGATTTTCTCAATGAATAAGACCCAGGAGACTTGGACCCTACGTCAAGGCACAAGAGAGGAGGCCACGAGGTAGGGGCGCGCCTGCCTACCCCAGGCACGCCCTCCACCCTCGTGGCCCCCCTGTTGCTCCACCGACGTACTCCTTCCTCCTCTATATATATCCATGTACCCCCAAATGATCAGATACGGAGCCAAAACCCTAATTCCACCGCCGTAACTTTCTGTATCCACGAGATCCCATCTTGGGGCCTGTTCCGGAGCTCCGCCGGAGGGGGCATCGATCACGGAGGGCTTCTACATCAACACCATAGCCTCTCCGATGAAGTGTGAGTAGTTTACCTCAGGCCTACGGGTCCATAGTTAGTAGCTAGCTGGCTTCTTCTCTTTTTTCGGATCTCAATACAATGTTCTCCCCCTCTCTTGTGGAGATCTATTCGATGTAATCTTCTTTTGCGGTGTGTTTGTTGAGACCAATGAATTGTGGGTTTATGATCAAGTCTATCTATGAACAATATTTGAATCTTCTCTGAATTCTTTTATGTATGATTGGTTATCTTTGCAAGTCTCTTCGAATTATCAATTTGGTTTGGTCTACTAGATTGATCTTTCTTGCAATGGGAGAAGTGCTTAGCTTTGGGTTCAATCTTGCGGTGTCCTTTCCCAGTGACAGTAGGGGCAGCAAGGCACGTATTGTATTGTTGCCATCGAGGATAACATGATGGGATTTTCTTCATATTGCATGAGTCTATCCCTCTACATCATGTCATCGTGCTTAAGGCGTTACTCTGTTTTTAACTTAATACTCTAGATGCATGCTGGATAGAGGTCAATGAGTGGAGTAATAGTAGTAGATGCAGGCAGGAGTCGGTCTACTTGTCTCGGACGTGATGCCTATATACATGATCATGCCTAGATATTCTCATAACTATGCTCAATTCTGTCAATTGCTCAACAGTAATTTGTTCACCCACCATAGAATACTTATGCTCTCAAGAGAAGCCACTAGTGAAACCTAAGGCCCCCGAGTCTATCTTCATCATATTAATCTCCTACTACTTAGTTATTTCCTTTGCTATTTACTTTGCCTTTATTTTACTTTGCATCTTTATCACAAAAATACCAAAAATATTATCTTTATCATATCTATCAGATCTCACTCTCGTAAGTGGCCTTATAAGGATTGGCAACCCCTATTTGTGTTGGTTGCGAGGATTTATTTGTTTTGTGTAGGTACGAGGGACTCGCGCGTAGCCTCCTACTGGATTGATACCTTGGTTCTCAAAAACTGAGGGAAATGCTTACGCTACTTTGCTGCATCATCCCTTCCTCTTCAGGGAAAACCAACGCAGTGCTCAAGAGGTAGCAATACGTCTCCAACGTATTTACTTTTCCAAACACTTTTTCCCTTGTTTTGGACTCTAACTTGCATGATATTAATGGAACTAACCCAGACTAACACTGTTTTCAGCAGAATTGCCATGGTGTTATTTTTGTGCAGAAATAAAAGTTCTCAGAATGACCTGAAAATCAACGGAGAATATTTTTGGAACATATAAAAAATAATGGCAAAAGAATCAAGGCTAGGGGGCCCACACCCTGTCCACGAGGGTGGGGGCGCGCCTACCCCCCTGGGCACGCCCCCTGCCTCGTAGGCCCCCTGGTGCTCCACCGACCTCAACTCCAACTCTATATATTCACGTTCAGGAGAAAAAATCAGAGAGAAGGATTCATCGCATTTTATGATACGGAGCCGCCACCAAGCCCTAATCTCTCTCGGGAGGGCTGACTTGGAGTCCGTTCGGGGCTCCAGAGAGGGAAATCCATCGCCATCGTCATCATCAACCTTCCTTCATCATGAATTTCATGATGCTCACCGCCGTGCTTGAGTAATTCCATCGTAAGCTTGCTAGACGGGGATGGGTTGGATGAGATTTGTCATGTAATCGAGTTAGTTTTGTTAGGGTTTGATCCCTAGTATCCATTATGTTCTGAGATTGATATTGCTATGACTTTGCTATGCTTAATGCTTGTCACTAGGGCCCGAGTGCCATGATTTTAGATCTGAACCTATTATGTTTTCATGAATATATGTGAGTTCCTGATCCTATCTTGCAAGTCTATAGTCACCTATTATGTGTTATGAACAACTTGATGAACAACTTGCTAGGGTTAGAGAGAATGAAATTATTGAAACTGGTAATACTGATGAAAGTGATGATGAAGATTCTCCCCCTTGATATGAATTTCCTGTTGTGCCTTAGGGTTATGTTATGGATGAAGAAACTACTAGAGACTTTTTAGCTTGCAATGATAGATATGATCTTAAGAAACTGTTAGCTAAGCTGAAAGAAAAATCTTTGAATGGTAGAATGAAATATGACCCTCCTTTTGCTACTTCACCTATCTGTATTTCCAATAAGGAATATGATTTCTCTATCGATCCTGAGTTAATTACTTTGGTTGAATCTTATCCTTTCTATGGCTATGAATCTGAAACTGTTGTGGCACATCTTACTAAATTAAATGATATAGCCACCCTATTCACTAATGATGAGAAAACTCGCTATTACTTTATCCTTAAGTTGTTTCCGTTCTCATTAAAGGGTGATGCTAAAAAATGTTTTAATTCTCTTCATCCTAGTTGTGTGCGTAGTCCCCAGGATATGATTTATTACTTCTCTGCTAAATATTTCCCCGCTCATAAGAAACAAGCTGCTCTAAGGGAAATATATAATTTTGTGCAAATTGAAGAAGAGAGTCTCCCACAAGCTTGGGGGAGGCTTCTCCAATTACTTAATGCTTTGTCTGATCATCCTCTCAAGAAAAATGAAATACTTGATATCTTTTATAATGGACTAACCGATGCTTCCAGAGACCACTTGGATAGTTGTGTTGGTTGTGTTTTCAGGGAAAGAACAGTTGATCAAGCTGAATTGCTATTGAATAATATGTTGAGTAATGAAAATGATTGGAAACTTCCTAAACCAACTCCTAAGCCAACTCCGAAGAAAAGGGGTATTCTATTTTCTCAGTCCTGAAGATATGCAAGAGGCAAATAAATCAATGAAAGAAAAAAGGTATTAAAGCTGAAGATGTTAAGAATTTACCACCTATTGAATAAATACATGGTCTTGATAACCCGACACAGGTAGTAAAGGTAAATTCTCTCTATAGGTTTGATGAAGGTGATATTCCTCGTTATAAGTCTGCTAGCCAATGCTTAGATGAGTTTGATAATTTTATTGTTAAACAAGAAAACTTCAATGCTTATGTTGGTAGACAATTGAAACGTAATGCTTATATGATTGAACACTTGAGTGATTATATGTCTAGATTTAAAGGTGAACTTAAACTTATTAGTAAACATGCTTCTGTGGTTACCACTCAAGTAGAACAAGTACTTAAAGCTCAGAATGATTTGCTCAGTGAACAAATAATAAGAGAAATGATAATGCTATTAGAGTTATGACTAGAGGGGGTAAAATGACTCAGGAACCTTTGTATCCTGAGGGCCACCCTAAGAGAATTGAGCAAGATTCTCAGAGAACTAATGTTGATGCACCTAGTTCTTCTAAGAGGAAGAAAAAGAAAAATGATAGGACTTTGCATGCTTCTAGTGAACTTGTTGTTGACACACCTAAGAATCCCAATGATATTTCTATCTCTGATGCTGAAACACAATCTGGTAATGAACATGAACCTAGTGATAATATTAATGATGATGTTCATGTTGATGCTCAACCTAGCAATGACAATGATGTAGAGATCGAACCTGCTGTTGATCTTGATAACCCACAATCAAAGAATCAATGTTATGATAAGAGAGGCTTTGTTGCTAGGAAGCATGGTAAAGAAAGAGAACCATGGGTTCAGAAACCCATGCCTTTTCCTCCTAAACCATCCAAGAAAAAGGATGATGGGGATTTTGAGCGCTTTGCTGAAATGATTAGACCTATCTTTTTGCATACCCGTTTGACTCACATTCTTAAAATGAATCCTTATGCTAAGTACATGAAAGATATCGTTACAAATAAAAGAAAGTTACCGAAAGCTGAAATTCCCACCATGCTTGCTAATTATACTTTTAAAGGTGGAATACCAAAGAAACTAGGAGATCCCAGAGTACCAACTATACCATGCTCCATTAAAAGAAACTATGTTAAAACTGCTTTATGTGATCTTGGAGCCGGTGTCAGTGTTATGCCTCTCTCTTTATATCGTAGACTTGATTTGAATAAGTTGACACCTACTGAAATATTTTTGCAAATGGCTGATAAATGAACTTCTATACCTATTGGTATTTGTGAGGACCTGCCTGTTGTGGTTGCAAACATTACTATTTTAATGGACTTTGTTATTCTTGATATTCCCGAGGACGATGGTATGTCTATTATTCTTGGTAGACCCTTTTTGAATACTATAGGGGCTGTTATTGATTCCAACAAAGGCAATGTCACTTTTCATGTTAATGGTAGTGAGCACACGATACACTTTCTGAGGAAACAACCTCAAGTCCATAGTATCAATTCTATTGGAAAATCCAACAATTACTATTGGAGGTTCTGAATTTCCTCTTCCTACTATCAAGAAGATATATGATATTCTTATAGTTGGGGATGTGCATATCCCCGTTGAGGTAACCTAGTGTTATTCAAAAATTCTCCGGTTTCATGTTATTCGAAAAGAGTTTGTTAACAAGACTTGATCAACCCTGTTAGTGGATTCCTTTTGATGAGCATGAGATGGAATAAGTTAGAAAGCACAACTCTCTATACCCTCCTTTTACTTTCTGTTATTTAGACCAAATAAAGCAAAAAGTGTATTTTCTGTCTGTTTTCTGAATTATCCTTGCAATAGAAAATACCCCCAAATAAAAGTTCTCCAAATGTCCCAAAAATGAAATATGTTTTTTGTAGAATATTTAAGAATTATTGGCACTAAGAACACACCAGAGGGGGCAACCACCTGGCCACGAGGGTGTAGAGGGCACCTACCCCCTGGGCGTCCCCCCCCCCGCCTTGTGGGCCTCACGTGGCCCCCTCCACTTATTCCAGCACCCACACAGTTCTTCTCCTCCAGAAAAATCACCCACCAGCTCAAACCCGAGTTCTAGCTCACCTTGCTGCCATTTTCGATCTCCTTGCTCAAAGCTCCATTCACGAAACTGCTTTGGGGGATTGTTCTTCGGTATGTGACTCCTCCAATGGTCCAACTAGTTTTTGTTCTAGTGCTTTATTTATTGCAAAAATTTGCTGCTTAGGTGACACTGTTCTTGAGCTTGCATGTCAAATTTATATGGTCCCAAGTAGTTTTAATGCATGATATAGTCTCTAGGCACTTGCAGGAGTAGTTGCTATCAATTTTGTTGAGTTTGGCTCAATTTTATTTTGATTTACTAAAAATTTCAGAAATTTTTCAAAGGAATAACTATGTTTAGGAAAATGTACCTAGGTGGTTCCCCAAGGAAGCAAGGACCCAGGCCCGCGATACGTGAGCCGGACTATAAACTACCAAGAGAAGCTCAAGTGCGGCCTTGTGAATGGTCGTCAGAAGATTTTATGCTCCAAGCAGGAATTAAGGAGGAATTTGATGCGTATGTGCGTAATGCTGAACTTGAGGGCTTCGTGTCAGATAAGTGCCCCCAATATTATCACCTAATTGATTCCTTTGTGAGAAGGTTTAAATTTACATCATCACGCAATTCTCACACTGTCCTATTTGATCTCTATGATAAATCATATACCATGGACTTAGAAAATTTTAATACTGCTTGTAAACTCCCACACTGGGGTAATGTTAGTGAACCTCCCAAATCTGAATTTAAAGAATTTCTTGCTACTATCACTGTGGGGGAATCTAGAGAAATAACACAAGCTACCATAGGGAGCATTCATTTTCCTGTCATACATTATTTTGCTCTCTTTATAGGTACATGCATTAATGGTAAGGATGAGGCATGTCACATGTGTGTTCCCGATCTTAGTGTTCTCAAGAGTGTTGTATTAGGACATAAACAATACAACTTGGGGGCCATTGTTGCACGTAGGTTGCATCATAACAGTATTAGTGGAGATTTGTTCGGTGGAATTTATGCAACCCGTTTAGCTAATTCTCTTGAGATACCCGTACATGAGAATGATATTGAATTACCTCCTCCTTATCTAGATTATAATGCTATGGTTCGTCATCAGTTTGTTGAGAGGAACGATCAGTTCCTCCAGTACCGACTAATCTTTGACAGACGACACACCGTCCATGTTGCTCTCCATGCTCCTACTTTCTTTGACTTTCAGGAAAACAAGGAGATATGTTATAACTAGGGAGGAGACGAACGAGTACGAGAGGAGGACGGAGGCAGATCGCCTCCGAGCTGCAGCTCGTCAGGCAGTAGCTGCTGCATCTCAGTATGACCCCAGCTTCAACTTCGGATATCCACCAGGCCAGCCATGGCCATAGACCAACTTAGGCCAAAAGCCTAAGCTTGGGGGAGTACGTATCTCTCACCAACATTACATTCATGTTCACACACTCATGCCAGTTGTCGGTGCTCATACTTTTTCATTGTATCATCCATGCTAGTTTATTTTCTGTTTTAAGCTTTCTTCTTGTGTGTTTGAAAAACCTTAAGAAAAATATAAAAATTAGTTGTATCTTTTAGCTAGTTTACTTTCCACGCCTGTAGTAGCAATTAAAAAGAAAACCCAAAAAGATTTCTCATTCTTCTTTTGCTTGTTGGGAGCTTTCCCGTGTAAATAGTTTTGTTTCTTTTCTTTTCTTTGGGGGTCGAGAGGATAAGACCATGATGAAAATGTTGAGTGGCTCTCATATGAATTATTGTTGATCTAACAAAGAGCCCATATTACCTTGTCTTCTCTCTTGTATTAAATGCTTGCAGATTCCGGCTTAGTCCAATGCATGTGCACTATTATTATTATCCACACCGTTCGGTCGTGCAAGTGAAAGGAAATAATGACGATATATGATGGACTGATTGAGATGAGAAAAGCTGGTATGAACTCGACCTATCTTGTTTTTGTAAATATGATTAGTTCATCATTCCTGATTCAGCCTATTATGAATGGAACATGTTTGCAATGACAATTAGAGATTATAGTTTCTCATGCCATGCTTAAGTAGCTAGGAGTTTATAATGGTTTACCTTGCGTGCCAACATGCTATTAAAATGGTTGTGATGTGGTATGATAGGGTGGTATCCTCCTTTGAACGATTCGAGTGGCTTGACTTGGCACATGTTCACGCATGTAGTTGAAACAAAATCAACATAGCCTCCACGATATTTATGTTCATGGTGAATTATATCCTACTCATGCTTGCATTCAATGTTGATTAATTTTAATGCATGCTCATGACTATTGTCGCTCTCTAGCTGGTCTCTTCCCAGTCTCTTTCTAGCCTTCACTTGTACTAAGCGGGAATACTGCTTGTGCATCCAATTCCATAAACCCCAAAAGTTATTCCATATGAGTCCACCATACCTTCCTATATGCGATATCTACCTGCCGTTCCAAGTCAATTTGTATGTGCCAAAATCTAAACCTTCAAATGAAATTCTGTTTTGTATGCTCGAATAGCTCAGGTATCAACTAGGGTTGTCTATATCTTCCATGCTAGGCGGGTTATTTTCAAGAGGAGTGGACTCTGCTCCTCGGTCATGAGAAAATGGCTGGTAATCGGGATGCCCAGTCCCATGCTCAAATCAAATAAAAATAATTGCAAACAAAACTCCCCCGGGATTGTTGTTAGTTGGAGGCACCCGTTGTTTTGGACAAGCCATGGATTGATGTTTGATGGTGGTAGGGGAGTATAAACTTTACCATTCTGCTTGGGAACCGCCTATAATGTGTGTAGCATGGAAGATATCGAGATCTCTCAGTTGTTATGTTGACAATGAAAGTATACCACTCAAAATATTATTCATCTCTATTTCAAAATCGAGCTCTGGCACCTCTACAAATCCCTGCTTCCCTCTGCGAAGGGCCTATCTATTTACTTTTATGTTGAGTCATCATCCTCTTATTAAAAAGCACCAGTTGCAGAGTACCGCTGTCATTTGCATGCATTACTATTAGTTTACATTGAGTAGACTGTGACAGGATCTCTTTTACCATGAATTACAATTTCCAGTCAGCCCTTGATCTTCAGAGGTGCTCTGCATTTATGTTTTGCGGTCTCAGAAAGGGTTAGCGAGATACCATCTTGTTATATCATATTATGATTGTTTTGAGAATGTGTGGTCATCCAAGATTTACTATTATTGCTCGCTAGTTGATTATGCCATTGATATGAGTAAACATGAGACCTAAACATTATTGCGAATATGGTTAGTTCATAATATTTGCTGAAAACTTGAATGCTGGCTTTACATATTTACAACAACAAGAGCAAACAGAGTTTGTAAAAGTTTTCCATTATCATTTTCAGTTTATCAACTGAATTGCTTGAGGACAAGCAAAGGTTTAAGCTTGGGGGAGTTGATACATCTCCAACGTATCTAATTTTCCAAACACTTTTGCCCTTCTTTTGGACTCTAACTTGCATGATTTGAATCGAACTAACCCGAACTAACGTTATTTTCAGCAGAATTGCCATGGTGTTATTTTTGTGCAGAAATAGAAGTTCTCGGAATGACCTGAAAATCAACGGAGAATATTTTTGGAATAGATAAAAAATACTGGTGAAAGAATCAAGGCTAAGGGGCCCACACCCTGTCCATGAGGGTGGGGGCGCGCCTACCCCCTTGGGCGCGCCCCCTGCCTCATGGGCCCCCTGGTGCTCCACCGACCTCAACTCCAACTCTATATATTCACGTTCAGGGAGAAAAAAATCAGAGAGAAGGATTCATCGTGTTTTACGATACGGAGCCTCCGCCAAGCCCTAATCTCTCTCGGGAGGGCTGATCTAGAGTCCGTTCGGGGCTCCAGAGAGGGGAATCCGTCGCCATCGTCATCATCAACCTTCCTCCATCATCAATTTCATGATGCTCACCACCATGCGTGAGTAATTCAATCGTAGGCTTGCTGGACGGTGATGGGTTGGATGAGATTTATCATGTAATCGAGTTAGTTTTGTTAGGGTTTGATCCCTAGTATCCATTATGTTCTGATATTGATGTTGATATGACTTTTCTATGCTTAATGCTTGTCACTAGGGCCCGAGTGCCATGATTTTAGATCTGAACCTATTATGTTTTCATGAATGTATGTGAGTTCTTGATCCTATCTTGCAAGTCTATAGTCACCTATTATGTGTTATGATATGTTAACCCCGAAGTGACAATAATCGGGATAATTACCGGTGATGATCGTAGTTTGAGGAGTTCATGTATTCACTAAGTGTTAATGCTTTGGTTTGGTACTCTATTAAAAGAAGGCCTTAATATCCCTTAGTTTCCAATAGGACCCCACTGCCACAGGAGGGTAGGACAAAAAATGCCATGCAAGTTCTTTTCCATAAGCATGTATGACTATATTCAAAATACATGCCTACATTACATTGATGAACCAGAGATAGTTCTGTGTCACTCTCGGTGTCAAAATTGGCGGATCTCGGGTAGGGGGTCCCGAACTGTGCGTCTAAGGCGGAGGTAACAGGAGGTAAGGGACACGATGTTTACCCAGGTTCGGGCCCTCTTGATAGAGGTAATACCCTACGTCTTGCTTGATTGTTCTTGATGATATTAGTATTACAAGAGTTGATCTACCACGAGATCGGAGAGGCTAAACCCTAGAAGCTAGCCTATGGTATGATTTTTTTTGTCCTACGGACTAAAACCCTTCGGTTTATATAGACACCGGAGGGGGCTAGGGTTACACAAGGTCGGTTACAAAGGAGGAGATATGCATATCTGTATTGCCTAGCTTGCCTTCCACGCCAAGTAGAGTCCCATCCGGACACGGGACGAAGTCTTCAATCTTGTGTCTTCATAGTCCAACAGTCCGGCCAAAGGATATAGTCCGGCTGTCCGGAGACCCCTAATCCAGGACTCCCTCGGTAGCCCCTAAACCAGGCTTCAATGACGATGAGTCCGGCGTGTAGTGCTGTCTTCGGCATTACAAGGCAGGTTCCTCCTCCGAATACATTATGGAAGAGTTTGAATACAAGGATAGTGTCCGACCCTACAAAATAAGATCCACATACCACCGTAGAGGGAATAATATTTCCACAAATCTAATCTGCTAACACGTTTTGGCAGCATGACATCACGCCACGGCCTGGTAATTATCTGAACCATTTTTCTTTAACCAGCCCTGCACATAATGCGAGGCGGTTTCTTGACACGTCTTGTCAAAGCAGAGATCGTGTTCCCCTTATCACGGGATTCTCATCAATACAAACGTGGGTAACCCAACCGTGCCTGTTGGTATGACTCCTAGATTTTAGGTAAGTCTCAAACGGCCATGAGGAGGACGCTTGATATTCATCCCCTTTATAAAGGGACAAGGATTTTTCTTTTTTCCCTCCTGTGCTCAATCGAATCCTGAGTTCTAACACCCAAAGCTCCGGTCAGGTGCTTCGGACCTTCAATCATGTCCGGATCTAGCCTTCAAGGCCGGTGGATGCCTTCCTCTGTCACGGAGGAGGACATTAAGAAGTTGAGGGAGGCCAGATATCTGACCGCCGAAATTTCGCATAGGCTGCCCGCCCTAGGGAAGGTCATCCCTACTCTCGAACCCAACGAGAGTGTTGTGTTCGTCTCCCACTTCCTCCGAGGACTAGGCCTCGCTCTGGATCCTTTTGTTAGGGGTCTTATGTTCTATTATGGGCTAGATTTTCATGATCTGGCCCTGGATTCCCTTCTTCACATCTCGTCATTTATCGTCGTATGTGAGGCCTTCCTCCGCATTACCCCTCACTTCGGCCTGTGGCTCAAGACCTTCGACGTGACGCCGAAGATGGTCGAGGGGTAGTACGCAGCGTGCGGAGGTGCTCTAATAAGCAAAATTGATGACGCTCCATGGCCAAAGGGTTCCTTTCCAGAGGTGTCCGGATTATGGCAATAGGAGTGGTTTTACGTCACAGCTCCCCGAAGTGCCAAATGGGTAGCTGCCCCCACCTTTTGCTCGGGCCCCCCACCACAACTGATGTCATGGATCAGCAGGGGCTGAGCTGGGGTCCAGCCAAGGACATGCCAATACTGCAGAGCCATATCCGAGATCTCTTCAAGGGAGATTTCAGTCTGGTTATGGTAATGCAAGTTATGCTGGTTCGTCAAGTCTATCCTTGCAAGCGATGGCCCCTCCGCATGTGGGAATTCAACCCGAAAGGACCACGCACTATTCAACATTTCCTCGGCATGACGCACGAGGAGATGTACAGATCGTTCTTCGGACCCCAAATAGAGTGTCCAGACACCACCGACGACGTGGGCCTGAGCTGCAACCGCCCCACTGCCCAAGTAAGTAATCCCCTGGCTGAACACACTGTCCTTTTATTTATCATGACATCATTTTGAAGAATTGCTCTTTGACCAGAACTGGATAACAAAGGCGAAGATGATCCGGTGTTCGGCCCCCCTTCCTGAAGGCTTGGACAATCCGGTGCTGGAAAAGATGCTCGAGCCAGCACCTTGTCTAGTGCCCTCAAAGGAAGATGAAGGGGGGAATAAAGAGGGCGAAAGCGGGCCTCCATCGCTACCTATTCCAATCGAGGGAATGGGCGCTAATTGAAACCAAGGGGAGGAATCTGACATTCCCTCTCCTCGGGGAAGGAAGTGGACTACCTCCGAAGATCCGGAAACTAAGGTTTCCAAACGGGAGAAGAAATCTCCGCCAGAGGGTCCTGCCCCGGAGGGCATTCTTGCCGCACAATGTCCGCGCGGGGATCAGCCCTCTACCGAGCTGTAAGTAATCAAAAAGTACTTAATAGTGAAGATATCCTACCTTACTTCCGAAGACAATGACCGATGCTTGTAAATTGTAGTCTGGATCGCAGCCTTTCTCGACAGAGTTCATCTTCGGGGGATCTTCTTCCGGAGATGATGGAGAGCGAAACGCCTCCCCCGGACTCCCCAGCTCAAGAAGCAGGCGACCTTGAAGTGTCGTCGCGAAGGGTACCTCCGGATCCAATGTCGCCAGAGGATAACCCTTTGGCTGCCCGGCATCCCCAGTATCCGGCTCCTGAGGAGAGTGACAACAAGGGTCTATACTGTGTGCGGTCGAACGCACTGAAGGATCTTCTGGGGCAAGCTATCGTCTCGGAAGCGCATCATACGCTAATGGGTACGCTAATTGAAAGGATTTCATCTGCCAAAAGCGGTTTGCACGAAGCTTTTATGAGTCTGCTGAAAGGCTTCGAGGTACGTGAAATAATGTATGCCTTTAATAGTACCGCATATGTTAGGTATGCACATGCAGATAGTAGCCCCTGAGACTTTGGTTGTCGTCAAGAACGGCGGAAAACAAAGGATCATAGTCCCAGGGAATAACCAGACCGCCTTTATGTGCAGGTGGTTGAAGCTCCGGTGGCTAGCCGGACCGATGGGTTTGCCAAACTGAAGCGGCAATTGGATGCGGCAGATGCCGACATCGTGCTTTTCAACAAGCGGCTTGACGAGGCACATGGTGAGTGTTTTTTCTGGTGATCGTCACATAATAAGAGCAGCATGATGCCAATATCTTTAATATGTTGTGACTGCAGATGGAGCTGCCACCGTGGAGACCCTTCGGGCGGAGCTTGCCCGAGCCAAGGAGCAAGTAAGGAGTAGCAATGCGGCCGCTTTCAAGGTGGACGAAGAGTTAAGGGCCAAACAGGCCGCGCATTGCGAGAGCAAGGAAAAAATAGCCAAGATGGCTATAGAGTTAAAATATGCTGCTAACCGTTATCGGCTTCTTGAAGAAGAAGAAGACCGGGCGAAGGCGACGGACCTGGAGAAGGCCCGGGTGGCTGCCAAGGAAGCCCGCTCCAAAATTAGAGCGAGGAAGGAGGAGCTGAATCAAGCTGTAGATATCGTGTCTGTGAAGCCCTTCTTGCTGCGGACTAAGTTCGCAGATCCAAAGTATGCTCCTCTGGACCGGCTATGGAGCTCTACAGACGAGTACATGGATTTGGCTGCAAGTGCTGCTGATGCAGCCGGGTACTTCAAGGATCAGAAAGGTCCCGAAGTGGAGAAGTTGTTCTGGTCACGGTTTCACGCTCCAGTCCATCCGCTGCTGCTGAATGGGCTATTAACCGGTTGGGCAGAGCTCCATAGGTTGTCCGGACTTGCCATGAGGTCCGTTGTGGATCACCTGTGGCCGGGAGGGCCAAGGCCAAGTAGCTACTTTAGCTTAGTGCAACAATTCCTTGAAGCTGTGCCATGCATCGATGCTGTAAAGAGATTAGCGTGCATAGAAGGTGCGCGGATGGCCCTTGCCCATGTCAAAACATACTGGGCGGAGATGGAGGCCACCACTGTTGCAGCACAGGGTTCGGCCATAGGCCGAGTGGCTGCCGAGCACTACTTTGAAGAAGTTCTTGAAGGCGCTCGTTCGATAGAGGCTCAGTGCTCGAAGAATATTATTTTCCAGTGACATGTAGTCCCATTGTACGAACAATGTTTGCTCTGAATTAATCAAGGCTGTATTTATACTTTTGCCCGAAAGTACTATGATGCCTCCTATGCAGCCGTTTATGTATATATGTATATAACCTGAAAGTTTGCAGTCGTCGGCTTCCGCCCCCACGCATATAATGCGGGGGTGTTCGCAAAAGAAGCATATCCACACTTGATCCAATGTCTTGGTCCATTAAGGAGGTGATAGCGTAGAGAACGAGGCAATCGGACTATATTGCTTTAACACTTTCACTTAGCCATAGGAGTTTGACAGTGGGGCTACTATATAGCCCCTGGTACCTCTGCGCTCGTCCGAATATGGTGCGCGTACGTACATGACTGGGAAACGGTCCTTCGTTAATGTGGAGGAATCCCGAAGATTCTGATTAGTCATCGAGTGGTTGACCAGTCTCTCGCTATATCATGACAGACAGTTTTCGGCTTTCTCTACTAAGGTGCTCATTTGATTGAACCAGGGCACAATCACAGTAGTTCTCCTAGTGCTACCTTAGCCGATATAACGGAACGTAAGGTACCAAAACGTGGGAGCCGGGCAAACCCAGCATTTGACCAAAGACATGATTCGGAGCTGATGCATATAGGGCCAAACTCGCGACGCTGAATACTCCCTAAGGTGTTTGGTCTTTATAACATATACCGGGCTAAACAATGCCCTTTATAAGAAACCCCTTGTGTCCAGGTACGTACAAAATCCTGGTGTGGCCACATGCCAATAACGCCGGCATCCTTCTCGGTTATGTGGAGTATCCGAAGGATGTGAGCAACAAGATACAATAAAAAAGGTTTATGCAGGGCCTTAATCTAAAAAGAAACCTTTTGGCGGGTCCCTGCTGCACGTCTGCGCCTGTGTCTCCGTTGTGCCATGTCCTGGACGGGTGTAGCGCGATTTTAACCTGCAAAAGGAAAGAACTTAGGTGAGAGTTGCCATGCCGAAAAGAAGAATGGGTTATCAGAATTCCAGAGAAGCCAAGTTGAGTCGGGTTGGCCCTGATTACGCGCGGGAAGCCCCTGGTTTCGTTTTATGAGGGTTTGAAAACCAATCTCATGTATGTATGATGGAACGCCGGACTCGTCTAACCGCGTCCGTGGTCTTGACGACCTGCCATTTTTCCTGGTTGGTGCGGCCGTCTAGTGTGCGGCTGTTAGAGCCGCCGCGTCCTCTTCCGTACGTGAAGAATGGTTGGTATTTCCGCTAACTGTAATGACGCCTCATGGACCAGGCATCTTGAGCTTGAGAAAAGCATAATGCGGTATTGCGTTAAAACGAGCGAAAGCCTCCCTTCCGAGTAGTGCTTGAAAATCACTTCGGAATGGGGCGATGTGAAAATTTAACGTTTCGCTTCGGAAGTTGTCGGGAGAACCAAATACCACCTCTAGTAGTAGAGAGCCCGTGCAGTGGGCCTCTTGGCCTGGTATTACTCCCTTGAAGGTAGTATTACTGTGGCTTATTTGTGTCATGTATATCCCCATTTTGCGGACTGTGTCCTGATATATGAGATTGAGATCACTGCCGCCGTCCATGAGGACCCTTGTGAAATGGTACCCATTTATTATTGGGTCTAACACCAAGGCCGTCAGTCCTTTGCGCCGGATATGTTTATCGTGATCCCTACGATCAAAAGTGATCGGGCAGGCCAACCATTGGTTGGGCCTAGGGTGACAGGATCTATGGCGCGTGTGTACCAGAGTGCGTGATTGCTTCTCCTCCTTGTCACATGGATCACGTTTACTGTTTTAACCTCCGGTGGGAACTTTTTCTGTCTTCCGGCGCTTTGCTGGCGAGGTTCATCCTCGTCTTTGCTTGGTGTCTCTTCCCCGTTGTGTTCGGCGTTTAGCTTACCGGCCTGCTTGAAGACCCAACATTCTCTGTGGGTATGATTTGCAGGTTTGTCTGGGGTGCCGTGAATCTGACAGAGTTTTTCAAGAATTTTGTTTAGGCCAGATTGTCCTTCTCTACTGCCTTTGAAAGGCTTTTTCCGCTGACCTAGTGAGGAGCTCCTGAATCCAGCGTTTACTGCCGTATTATCTGGGCTACCTTCTTTATTTCGACGCTTGTTTTTGTTGCGTCATGATTTACCATTGCCATCCCTTACTTCGGATGTGCCTGGGTCGCTGGTGCTGCTACGGGCCAACCAGCTATCCTCGCCCACACAAAAGCGGGTCATGAGGCTTGTTAGGGCGGCCATTGTTCTCGGTTTTTCCTGACCGAGGTGTCTGGCGAGCCATTCGTCTTGGACGCTATGTTTAAAAGCTGCTAAGGCTTCGGCGTCCGGACAGTCGACTATTTGGTTCTTCTTGATGAGGAACCTGTTCCAAAGCTTTCGGGCGGACTCTCCGGGTTGTTGGATTATATGACTTAAATTGTCTGCATCCGGAGGTCAGACATAAGTCCCTTGAAAATTGGCCCGGAAAACATCCTTGAGCTCCTCCCAACTTCCAATTGAGTTTTCGGGGAGGCTTTTCAGCCAGTGCCTGGCTGGCCCTTTAAGCTTGAGGGGCAAGTATTTAATGGCATGGAGATCGTCTCCACGAGCCATATGAATATGGAGGATGAAGTCCTCTATCCAGACTCCAGGGTCGAGTGGGCTATTATTATCGCTGTTTTTGCTATGGCGGGACTTAGGGCGGTGCCGCTGACGTTGCTGCTTGGGTTGCTTCTTGGAGGGGTCATCCTCCGCTTTCTCGTCGCCATTGGCTTCGTTGGTGGTGTCCACCATGTACACGTCATGTGATGAAGTAGCGGTCCAGCGCCCTGTGAGTGGTGGTTCCGGTTCGTCTCTTGCATCGTTGTCCATACCGCGGAGTCGAAGTCGAGCATGTCGGTTAAGTCATCGACAGTGGCTACTAAGTGGGTGGTGGGTGGGCAGCGAATTTCTTCGTTGTCCGCATCCCATTCTAGCCGAACATAGTACGACCAAGGTTCTCCTGACAGGGAGAGAGACCTTAATGAATTTAGAACATCTCCAAAAGGTGAGTGATGAAAGATATCCGCGGAGGTGAACTCCATGATCGGCGCCCAGTCGGACTCGACGGGCATGGATATGAGCGGCTCGAAGTCCGTGGCCGAGGATGAATCCAGTGGTTCGGCAACATGGCTCTCGTAAGGGGTGAAGTCAGTATCCGGCTCTATCGCCGCTGAGAGTGCGGCCTTCATGGCGGGGTCAATCCCGCCGCTCTTGGATGGCGCGTCTTTCTCCAGGTTAAAAGCCAGAGTAGCTGTGGATGCGATCTCCCGAACACTGTCCGGCGGCAGAGTTACGTCTTGCTCGTCGTGACTGCACGGTGCGTCCGGCATGGGCTCGAATTCGTCGAAGATAAAGTCTCCGCGGATATCTTCCGTGTAGTTCAAGTTTACAAATCTGACCTGATGGCCAGGGGCGTAGCTCTCAATTTGCTCCAGATGGCCAAGCGAATTGGCCTGCAGTGCAAAGCCGCCGAATATGAAGATCTGTCCGGGGAGGAAAGCCTCACCCTGGATCGCATCGCTAGCGATGATCGAAGGAACCATCAAGCCTTATGGTGACGACACAGTGGAACTCTCAATGAAAGCACCAATGTCGGTGTCAAAACCGGCGGATCTCGGGTAGGGGGTCCCGAACTATGCGTCTAAGGCGGATGGTAACAGGAGGCAGGGGACACGATGTTTACCCGGGTTCGGGCCCTCTTGATAGAGGTAATACCCTATGTCCTTCTTGATTGTTCTTGATGATATGAGTATTACAAGAGTTGATCTACCACGAGATTGGAGAGGCTAAACCCTAGAAGCTAGCCTATGGTATGATTGTCTGTTGTCCTACGGACTAAAACCCTCCGATTTATATAGACACCGGAGGGGGATAGGGTTACACAAGGTCGGTTACAAAGGAGGAGATATGCATATCCGTATTACCTAGCTTGCCTTCCACGCCAAGTAGAGTCCCATCCAGACACGGGACGAAGTCTTCAATCTTGTATCTTCATAGTCCAACAGTCCGGCCAAAGGATATAGTTCGGCTGTACGGAGACCCCCTAATCCAGGACTCCCTCAGTCACCCTATGTTATAACTGTTGCATGAGGAATCGCATCCTACATAATAATCCATCACTGATCCATTGCCTACGAGCTTTTCACATATTGATCTTTGCTTAGTTACTTTTCTGTTGCCACTGTTACAACCACTACAAAACCAATATTGTTACTTTTTCCACCGTTACCACTACTATCATATTAGTTTGCTACTAAATACTTTGCTGCAAATATTAAGTTTTCCAGGTGTGGTTGAATTGACAACTCAGCTGCTAATACTTGAGAATATTCTTTGGCTCCCCTTGTGTCGAATCAATAAATTTGGGTTGAATACTCTACCCTCGAAAACTGTTGCGACACCCTATACTTGTGGGTTATCAGTGCCCTCCTCCATGCAGAAGGCACGCACAACTCTAGTCCAACCACTTGTGATGGCCGACTCCCCATCCTTCACGATCTTCATGAAAACATCTAGATAATCAATGTGTTCTGGTAGAAATACTTTAACCTTTTCATGCCCACCAATCATGTAGTTTGAGAGGTAATCTTGAGTAATCTGCTTTGGCAACCACTACAAAGGAAAAAGATCAGACATTGTCATCTAACACAACTCATTACGGGCAGTAAAAAGAAGGCTGCAGTGTTCTTACTTACCATCTTGAAGTTCGTTGTTGTCTTGGATAAAGTGTAAAGAAATAGTTCAATTGCCATCTTTGGACCCATTTTACTAACAATCTTTATCAGCTTCCTCACTTGATGCTGGTTCGATATCTCATTGCCCCATATGCAGAAAGGGTTGAAGCGCGGATCTTTACCAATGACATATGTACCTAAAAGCACCAAGTTAATATTAGAAGCTAAATAGCAATTGCACAATAATGTAGTGCAACACTCTTTTATAATATGTCTATATGCATCCGTATGTGGTAGTCCATTTGTAACCTCTAAAAAGACAAATATTTAGGAACGGGGGGTATCTTATAACATCCAATATACTCACATATTAGATGAATTAACATCTTATATTATGGGCCGGAACGACTTTAGTGCATTCTTACAAATTATCGGTTGATTAACCGCTGCTGTATCCAGGGGTTACAGTTAGTTTGAGCTAGTTCGGGCTCCAATAGCCCTAAAGTATATCTAAACATGAGGGCTAGTTTGGGATAGTTGCATCTATAACCCACCAAAAAAACTATCCAACCCAAGTGGTGCTAATTGGAGCTAGTTCTCCTAGTGCATTTATTATCAATCTAACCCTGCCATCCAAACAACTATTTGGATTGAGTTAGTTCAGGGTTAGTAATGAGCTAGAAACTAACTCTAACCTCTAGCTAAGTTGAGTATCCAAACAGGGATGTGTTGTTGTTGTTGTTGCTGCTGCTGCTCTTCTACGTATATCTGGACATCATTAGAACATTAATGTAACACTTTTCCTTGTTGCTATGTAGCCTAGGATTGCATATTTAGAAATTAAGTACAGTGCATGTTGCTATGTAGCCTTAGATATATTACATATGGCCCTAGTTAACCTAACGATAAATGGGTTGCAGATATATTCAGTTAAAATTCCGATTCACCGATTAGTCCCTTATCAGCCGCCAGCCTATATGGTACCAGCTACCAATATCCTAAATAGTGAGCAGATATAAGCCATGGGATGAAACTAACCTCGATGAAAACAACAGTCGTTCCCAAAATTGTCCTATGTAGGTACATAGAGAAGCATGTTAAGCACAACAGTTCATACTTGCACATATAGAACATCACGTTGTGAATAACTGGAACAAACAAGGCATACTATGAACAACCAAAGATAGCATTTGAAACTGGACATATGCTAACTACAAACAACCAAACAATCAAAAAACTTTTAAAGAGGCATATGCTAGCTATAACAGTCTTAACAGCAAGCAAATATATGCATCCCTATCGGTATGTTTAAAACTGGATTGATGACATGTTCTGCACAGTAAATAATTGCACATGTAGAGCATCACATTGTGAACAGCTGAAATAAACAAGGCATACTGCAAACAACCAGATATAGCAATTAAAACTGGACATATTCTCACTACACTACAAAAGGGACTCGACAAAACAAATCATGGGTTCCCCCTATGAAGAGGCACGGCAAAACAAATCATGGGTTTCCTCACTTGTCACAGATGGGCTCATTCCCGTGGGAAGAGCATGGAGCCTGGATGTGCTCCATGTTGTCGCAGATGGGCTCCTTCCCCTTAGAAGAGCACGGATGTATGGTGCCCTCCCTGATGTCGCAGACGTGGGCTTTCCCCTTGGAAGAGCAGATGCGCTCTTTCCCTTTGGAAGAGCCAGAGGGGGTGCCCTCCTCGTGGTCCCCATTGATGAGGTCTGACTTGAAAGCTGTGGATCCCAAGCCAGCGTCGCAGAATGTGTCCTTCAAAAATGATAAAAGGGGGTCGATGGCGATGTAGAATGGCAAATTGTTGACAGTGAGCCAGAGGAGATCAGCGGCAGGGCCATGGATGAGATCGACGGCGGTTGAACCCAAGGGGTTGGGGCTGGGCCACTTAACCTGTGACACCCCGCCTCAGGCCGTCGCTGTCGATGACGTTCATGTCATAGCCGGTGGCCGAGACATGCCCACATACTCTAGCCCACTGCTTGAGTGCCTGCCGCCAGTAATGGTCACCAGCTTCCTCGGCGACATTGGGCGATGAGACCGCTATACACCTCTTTTGGGACAGTCGCTCCTCGAGCTCCACGGGAAGCATAGCCGGGCTTAGGCTGCGACGCTCTAGAGTGGGGATGTGGATGGGAATGGGGATCGGTGGGAAAGGCGGCATTTGGCAGGCGTCATCTAAAAAACTCAGGGTGGTCTGGGTATGGAGATCAGTGGGTAAGCTGCACGGGCAAACTGGCAGATGTTGACAATGGAGGCCTTGCAGCGATGGCGACAGCGGCGGCGGGGACCTTGCTAGGGTTTCGAGCGAGGGAGGGGGTGTGTGTGCGTGCACGCCCGAGGAGGTTTTGGTATGTGTGTGTGTGTTCTCTGTGTGTGTGGAGGGGGGGTGTTCGAGGAAATGACGCGGGTACTGAAAATTTTACTATGCGGGAGTCAAACGCGGGAGTGAAATGATGGGCTATTGAAAATTTTGATGATAGTGCATCACACACGGTCCGGAGATAGCAATCGTGTGTTACGAAACAGAAAAACCCTCGAGACGGGCAGATATTTTCTAGGGATGCAGGCAGGATTGGGAACAAGAAACGCCGCACACGGTCCAAAGATAAAACCCGTGTGTTATGATACAGAAAAACCCTCAAGGCGGGTAGATATTTTCTAGGGATGTAGGCGGGATTGAGAACAAGAAACATCGCACACGGTCCGGAGATAATAACTGTGTGTTATGAAACATAAAAACCCTTGAGGTGGGCAGATATTTTTGAGAGGGGGGCTCGTGGAGCCCAATGTACTGTGCGGACGTGTGCGTGACAGGGGCACCAGCGTGGCACATGGTTAGTTTGAGTGAACCGTGTTTGTTGCGTCATTCGACTTGTCTAATGTTCATAAATTTGGTGAAAAATGACGCGGGAGAGGGTCAGAACACGAACAAACTTGCATGTGGACGAAATTTATGTATCAAAAGGGTGGTTTTATTTTCAAATACCAAATGCAACTTCGATGTGGCACCTCTCTCGCAAAGCACACGGTATTGCTTGCCCCCCCATGCCGGCACGAATTGGGAATCCTAAGCTATGAATGCATGCCCCCTCCACCCCAACCGAGGTTCACCTAGCAAAGCGCGAAGTAGCTAGCATCCCCCCTCCTCCCTCATGTCGGCACGAAGGGAATCCTAAGCTATGAATGCATGCCCCCCCCCAACCGAGGTTCATTCACCTAGCAAAGTGCAAAGTAGCTATCAGCCCCCTCCCTCGTCTCGGCACAAAGAGAATCCTAAGCTATGAATGCATGCCCCCCCCCAACCGAGGTTCACCCTAGCAAAGTGCGAAGTAGCTAGCAGCCCCCCTCCATCGTGTCGGCACGAAGGTAATCCTAAGCTATGAATGCATGCCCCCCAACTAAGGTTCACCCTAGCAAAGTGCGAAGTAGCTGGCTAGTAGCCGCCCCTCCCTCGTGTCGATATGAAGAGGATCCTAAGCTATGAATGCATGCCCCCCCCAACCGAGGTTCACCTAGCAAAGTGCGAAGTAGCTAGCAGCCCCCCTCCCTCGTGTCGGCATGAAGGGAATCCTAAGCTATGAATGCATGCCCCCCAACCGAGGTTCAGCTAGTAAAGTGCAAAGTAGCTAGCAGCCCTCCCCCTTGTGTAGGCACGAAGGGAATCCTAACCTATGAATGCATGCCCCCTCCCCCCCCCCAACCGAGGTTCACCTAGCAAAGTGCGAAGTAGCTAGCAGCCCCCCACCCCCATCCTCGTGTCGCCATGAAGGGAATCCTAAGCTATGAATGCATGCCCCCCAACCGAGGTTCACCTAGCAAAGTACGAAGTAGCAACCCCCCAAACACACACACTTTCATTCGGTGGGCCAGAGAGGCATATCTCACCAAGATGGATCATAAAACGGACCAAGAATAATCCACCTTGGTTGTACAACCTCTCTCTTGTTGTTGGTCAAAGTGATGGTTGTCCATGCGACCCCGGAGATGGGCTATCTCGCCAATAATCACGCAAGTAGCTAGTCCCCGAGGACAACCACTGCATGCATGTGGCCCAAACATATGTATGGAGAGGTGTTTTTTGAGTAACAATGGAAAATGCCGCACCATGATTTCGAACTAGAAATCCCCACACTGAGTGAGGGTTAGGTTGACGATGTATATGTATGTTACACCACACTTCAAACCTACAACGGGGATTCATGCATGCATGTGTGCATAGTATATGCGCTCAAACTTAAGGTCTGAATCTCACCATGACCTATACTACGATAACACGCAAATGAAGAATCTGTCATGGCAACCTATCTTGTTGTTAGTCAAGGTGTTCATGGATGTCCATGCGGGCCCACTAATATATAGGCTTGTCGCCGATAACCACTCGAGGGAGTGTACCGTTCGAAGGAAACCACTATATGCATATGTATGGAGGTGATGCGTGCATGCATGTTTGAATACACAACATTGATGTGGCGCGTGCGTCAAAAATCATACACTAGCTCCCCACACAGAGCGAGATCGGTTCATGATGTGTCATTGTACTAGCCACTTCGACTCGATGGGAGGGATTCATGCGCACACATGCATGTGTGTGTGCTCAAACTATATCATGCATGTCATCCCAGAGCAAAAATAATAATCCCCTCCTAAGTCAAATTAACCTCTCTTGTTGTCAGGCAAAAAGTAGTGATGGACCAAGCAGGCCCATAGATGGAAAGCATCGATATCGCTGATAACCGCTTAAGTGGGTGCGAGAGGACAACCACCACCGTTTTGCATGTGGGCCGAACATATATATGTTGAATAACCAAAATGCACAACTTTGATGTGCCACATGCGTCAAAAACCGTAAACCATGCACCCACACAAAGCGAGGTTCATCAAGCGTACTACATATGATGGTCCCCTTCCCTCCTGTTCGCCGCATACTATATGCTCATGCCGTAATATATGTACAACCCAAAAGAATCCTCATCGATGGTGAAATTAATTAACCTCTCCCGATGTAGGTCAAAGTGATGGATGCATGCATCGACGATGGCCTCGTGGGCCCATAGATGGAAGTGTGACACGTGAGTGTCCTAGCTAGGATATGCATGTGGCCCAAAAAGGTGTTGTGTGATGTTTGAATAGCCAATTTCACAATTTTGATGTGGCACGTTCCTCGGAAACCAAAAAGTCCCGACACTGAGTGAGGTGTACTTGTTCACGGACGCGTACGTATAGTATATATGCTAGTCCCCTCCCACCTCTTCGACGTGTACTATATACCACCATAACACAAACAAAAAAGATTCTACCTTATTGGTCAAATTAACCTCACTATCGGTTGTTCATCAACGTGATGGACGACGACCTCGCGGGCCCACAGAAAGCATCACACGCGAGTATCGAGTGTCGTGTAGGACAACCATCGAATGCATGTGGCCAAAACATTTATGTATGAAAGGTTTGTGTAATGTTTTAAATAATGATTTCACGACTCTGATGTGGCACCGGCCTGCCTAACAAAACGGTCAACCCACACAGTGGCTCACAACTTGTAGTGTACCCGCCACCCCCGGACGCACACACCCACACCCACACCCACACACACACTGCGAATCCACCGCAAGTACGATGCATGTTAAATTAATTATCCCACGGTGAACATATATGTTACCAAAGGAGGGACATTTTAATTTCAAAAAAATCACAGAGATCATTAAGACATTTTAGTACATTGATTGATTGATTTTCTACGGGTATAATGTTCAAAAAATCAAATTTGAGCTACATGCACACGTGACAGTGCACCTAAATGGATTGCAAAAATACATGTGTTTCACTGGGTGCATGTTTACTCCCCGTGCAACAAATTTCAAACATTGAGAATCTTGATTTTTAAATTCTACTACATCCAAAACTTTTTTGAAGTTCATGAAACTTATCGTGTTGTCATATGGACACCAATACAAAGTGGCATTGTACTTTTTTGTCAAAATTGAGACCAGTTTTGATGTAATATTTATCTAATTATAGATGGGAGATTATTAATAATTGGGAACCAATATCCCAAACAAATTATTTATTTGAACCGTGAGCGTTAGACCAACAATGGATACGTGCCATGCTTCGGTTAAGCAATTAAGCGGCAACATTAATCATCCAAATAGAAAAATAATATACGTGTCGCCACGCGATCCATGTGTCGTGCGAGCAGGCGTGAGTTGACGGGACGTGTCCGCCACGCAGGTAGACGGTGAGGCGTGCGTGCAGGTGTGTGAATTCATGGAGGCGTGCTCGCTGTGCAGTGTCATCGGGAGGTGTGCGAGTAGCTGTGTGAAACTTTGGTAGGCATGCCAGCAGTCCGGTGCGTAGGCTCACCGGGATGCGAGCCATCGGTCTGACCGTCGCCCGCCTCTCTCCCACAACTCCCACTACTCCATATTAATGGTGCACCCGAGCGGCCGCACTCCCCATCCTCGCTACACACACACAATCCACTCTCTCCGATCCGCTTGCATCCTCGACGCCGCTCTCAGTCCTCAAAGCCTTCAGTGTATGATGCCGGGGAGTGGCGATGTCGGGGCTGCTAAAGCACCAGAGCACGGTGTGGAGATGGAGACAGAGGTTGTCGTCACCGCCGGCGAGTTATCGCTGCAACCTAACATCATCGTCGGCGTCGAGCTTCCACAGTCGGAGGCGGAGTTCCACACCGACTCCGACGACCACTCCGGCAACGACTCCGACGACCACTCGGACGACCACTCCGGCAATGACTCTGACGACGACGGACAGTTGGTTAGTCATCTATACCCACTTATGTGTTAAATAGATCATAGGGTTTCTCTGGTTACTCCTGCCTCCCCCTTTTTGGGATAGAAATCCTATGGTTATGTTCTCCCAATCCATGAAATCTAAGTAAGTTTCGTTAGATCCGTGTAGTGTATTGATTGTTTGAATGGTACAGGTGATAAGTGATTAGTTGTTTCATCTGTGCAAATGATTTCTGCTAGTAATCCAACTAGGGTTAGTGTTCATGCTAATAATTCCTAGCCAGGGCTTGAAAATTGATTTTGAATGACCTACATATGTTTGTGCCATTATTTTCTTCAAGATTGGTCTATACATAGACGTCTGTGCTTAAAAATCGAACCATAATCTCTGGATATGTATAAATAAATAGCCATAAATTCCTAATCCTACTTCACGGCATGTAATCATTGATTTGATGCCAAATTTGTTTTACTATTTGTATAGGTATTGTCTGATGATGTGGACAGCAAGGATGAAGATGTCCAGAGGAGGTACAACAGGCAAATCCTAAGGGAGCTTTATGCGGGAATGAATAACAGGTGTATTAGGACCTGGAACGGCGGCTAAGGATGCCCATTTTGCAACCAAAAGCTTCATGACACGTATCTAAGTGTTCTGGCCCATGCAAGAGGACGGGTCGTTGGCTCCTTCAAGCAGAAGTATTCTCGCAGGGTGGTGCACGGCGCGTATGCCGTGTACCTGGAGAAGCTTCAGGATCGTGCCGGCCACATGTGAGATGAGATGTGGGATGGATCGAACTATGTACGCTTGACTATATATGCTTAATGCGGTTGAACTATGTACTTATGGTTGAACTATGCTTATGTACGTGTACGCTTATTATCTATGTCTGAGTATGTTAAATATTTGGTCAATATTTGGTAAAAATTACAAAGGGGGACTAATAAACCAGGACGGATGTAGTACATCAATCACACATGGTTCCCAAAATTGGAACCATGTGCAATGACTTTCATTTTGCCTGTTGCGTCAATCACACATGGTTCGCTCTAGCAAACCGTTACCCCAAAAATTCTTTGTGGGACAGAAAATCCTCACCACCCAATTCAAAAAATAAAAAATAAAACCCTCACCATCCCCACATCACAAAAACCCTCACCCCGCCTGCCACCCCCTCGGCCCCTCCGGTACATTCCCCATTCACACCTGCACAAGCTCCTCCGCGTCTATGCCATGGCATCGCCTATCGCAGCAGTAAACACTTAGCTCGACACCTGTAGGCTCCCGGCAAAGCCCACCACATTTCGCCACTTCTGCTTGCCGCTGCCTATCGCCATCGACTTTCTCGACACTGCTCACGGTCGACCCGGCTCTGCTTGGTTGCGGAATCTGCCGTACTAAGGGTTCTTTCTCATGGACGGCAAGGTAAATAATTTAACGATATATTATCTCATCTCTTATCCCAGTTCATCTGCCTCCTTTAATCACCCAGCGGAAATCGCCATGAATTAATTTTGTTCGAGCTGATTTGAGGGTTTTCTTTCATTCATATAATGTGTAGTGCGCCGACACTTCAGGACTTTGCGACCTCTGCCAGAGATTCCATCTCACCGTACTAGATAACTTGAGGACACGCGCGGTATGTTCAATCTCACCCTAAATGGGTTGGCATAGCCTACTTTCCTAAACATATTCTAAATATTGCTACATTTGGATAAAACGTGCCACATGCACCATATACGTCAAAGGGGATTTTCCCCTCTTGTTTCTATATTAGGAAAATTAATGATGTATTGTTCTTTCGATTACTCTCATATTTCCATGACATCATGTTTACCCAATCTGTTTAATTATAGATTTTGGTCCTTCGATTTGAACTGCTGTATAGTTCTTTAATTTTGAGCCCATATTTGCATGTTACCATATTTTCTTTAACAATCCTACCATTTTCTGCAGAACATCCCTTGATATGCAACAGATTATGTAGTGCATAATTTTTCCCTTTACATAGATGAAGGATCCACGGATGTCATACTGCACACAAACCATGGATTTACAATCGTTGCTACTGTAAGACTTGATGAACGTGGTGACTCCTATTTTGGCACTGGCTTTTGGAAAGAAATTGCAAAGTTTTATGTACTGAAAGCTGGCACTAAAATTGCACTACACATAAAAGGGCCTGGTCATCAGATATATGCTAACTTCCCCGAAAAAATCATCCGTCTAGACTTTGTTCGAAGTAAGTTTTCTTTTCAACTATCTGCATGTTGACTTACCTAGCAATGTCAAATGAATTGTGTAGTATTAGCAACCAATTGTTATTCCATTTTCTTACTATATTCCTACCTGATAACTTCTAGTTACCAATACACTTTTCTATTGCCCTGTTTTAACTAAATATTCCCTGTACTCCCATTTCTATCAGAAAGCGCCGCTGACAAGGAGACTCCGGAGGTGGAGAACGGGGCTGCCAACAAGCGGAGGCGGGGCGAGCTAGAACCGTAATCGACTCCAGTAGGCCTAGACTTCATCAGCAGCCTCCCCGATGATATGTTGAGAGTCGTCATCTCCCTCCTCCCAATCAAATATGGGGCACGGACAACCATCCTTTCCCGATGGTGGCGCCCCCTATGGAACTCCATCCCTCTCGACCTCATCGACACCCACGAGCTCTTCCATGGCTATCACAAAAGCTTGGATGCGTTCTCCAAGATCCTCGGCAGTCACCTTGGCCCAACCAAAGGCCTTAGAATGGGAAAGTTCCGTTCCAATGGCAAGGACCGAGCCAAGCTTAACGACTGGTTCCAATCCCTCATCCTAGATCAGTTCGAGGAGATCACTTTTGATGATGGGCATATGCGGTCGCTGCCAATGTCCGCACTCCGCCTCGCGCCCATGCTGTGCGTTGTCAAGTTCAGGAACTGCCATCCGCCCTTAATGACGCGCCCACTCTTATTCTACCAAGGCTGAAGCAACTCGAGCTTGTCGCCGTCTGCCTCTCAAACGGTGACATGAAGCGCCTGCTTCATAGCTGTAATACACTCGAGTACCTTCATCCTCAGGCGATCAATGGGTTGAGTACCTTCCACATCACCTCCATGACTCTCCAAACTATTTATGTGTGTTGCTGGTGCGGCGGGAAGACATCACAAGATTTGTACCACGGTATGGTCAATGAGGACACACCTACACTTGAGAGATTACTTGTAGTTGATCAAGAAGGTCCAACAAGAATCAATGTCATTTCTGCGTTGAAATTGATAGTGGTGGGCTACTCGTCTTACAAATACTCCGAACTTGTTATTGGATCCACACCCGTTCAGGTACAACAGCCACCTTCTACCTCTCCTTCTACAAATTAACATTATTTCTAATTTTGAAGATGTTTGTTCATCTGTAATTCAGAAAATGATTCCGACAAGCTTGACCCTGAAACTGTGCATAGTGAAGGTCTTGGCACTAGAATCTATCGGCCCCAATCTGGAGCAAGTTGTTAGTTTCCTGAGATGCTTTCCGTGCCTGGAGAAGCTATATATCGAGGTGATGTTCATTTCCTGTTAAATGTTAACCATAAGGGAGTTCAAGTTTTCTTAGGGAACTTTTCATCCACTCCAACCTCTCTCTTTTTTAATATTCCACTCCAACCTCTTGTGAAGAAGGCTACATTTTTTATAGAATGTAATCAAATGCCCATGTTAATCATGTTAGATCTAAGATGGCATGTTAGTGCACTTTACAAATCCTACAAACCAAATAGGCCTATAGTAATGTTCAAAACTGCATGTAGGCACTAACACGTTTTCTTCTTTTGCAGATAAGATTAGGCCCAATGGTGGATAATGTGATACAATATAACAATCACGTCGAATGCCTAGATCTGCATCTCCCAAAAATTACTTTGAACTCCTACCGAGGGACCTTACCGGAGATTATATTCGCTAGGTTCTTTGTTCTCAGACCAAGGGTGCTGAAGGAAATGAGGTTTGCCCTACATTTATTTCGCAAAAATGAATGGTTTGTTGATCAGCGCCGGCGCCTGCGGCAGAGTGGAGTAGGCTCCAAAAATGTTGAATTTCATTTTGGAACTTCAGATGACAGAGTAATCGGAAGTCATCGTGTCAACCCCATAAATGAATTCTCAGTGGCGGACCCCTTTGCAAAAATTGTGAGGTTTCGAAACCAGACTTAGAAGCGCCGATATTAGTTTGAACCTCTCTGATATCCATGTTCGGCGGATCAGCACGAGCATTTGCAGCTGATGAGCTGAATTTCATTTCTAATATCAGTTTGAACCTTGTAATCTTCGAATTAGAGCCATACAACTCTAGAATTTGAACCTTGTAACATTTTGAGCTTTTGTGATACAATCTTGAAATGGCATCATATGGGACTCGTATATTGCTAACACTATTTTGACCTTAATATGCAATGGTCTGAGGTTTTATTAACCATTCTCGAATCAGTTTACCTTGTCGATCTCACATCACATGATCTGTATAGCTAACTCGACTGCGATTTTCGACATTACTGCACACAGTTGGTTTCTTCCACCGTGTGCACTGTAGGTCTCAGAATTAATTATCACACTCGAGTGTCCATCATCACCCTTCTGTGTAACTTTAACCTCATCACCCACGGGTAAACTTATGATCAAAGTCATTTCACACACTTTTTTTACAAAGCTTTTTGCCAATTAACGCCCATGATTTGTCCCTCTTCTTGCTGACGCATGGCCAAACTAGCCGGGCGGGAAGCTTGCGCGGTAAACAACATGGTAGAGCGGGAACAGGCTCACCGACGATACATTTGGCGCCTCTTCGAACCCACGTATGCGGTGCGGTGTTGTCAAGCGGGCACTGGAATCATCCGCTATGAACGCCGTGACAAGACGTGACGATTACAAGCCGACCGGCCCCCATTTATTACAGCGGCCATTTAACCCTTATGTCTCTTCAACCTTTCGATCGCGCCCCACCATTGCAAGAAGCACACCCACCACGAGAAATTCTTAGAGGGTATCCTGCGCGGCTCCAATGGCCCTCCGAGCGGCTGCCGACGACGAGCAGCAGTTCAACATGCGTGTCGTGGTGGACACCCACAAAAGGTTCATGGACCTCTCGGTGGTGTACACCAACGACCCAGTCTGGGTGGAGCACTCCATCCACATCATGGAGCTGTTGCTTGCCGCGGAGAAGTACAGGGTGGTCGGGTTCGACCTCGAGTACACCCGTGCTCGTGCCGGGTCTCGTCCCAAGGTCGTCGTCGCCCAGATGTGCATGCGCCACCACATCCTCATCTACCACTACTGCCTGGCCACAAAGCCTTGCAAGCATTACACCAGGTTTGTCAACAGCCCCCACTACATGTTCGCTACGGTGGACATCACCAACGATGTAAAGGCGCTCGATAATTCGGGCATCGCCTGCCAGAATCTTGTCGACATCCAGGGCCAATACAAGATCTGGGGCAACAAGGAGCAAGAGAAGGACTCACTGGTTCACCTCGCCGAGGCCATCATCGACCCCTACTTAGAGACATGAAGGATTCGTGCAACAAGGATAAGCATGCCTGGCACTCGGCCTGGATGGAGAAATTCGACAAAGCTCATGTTGTGTACGCGGCCAAGGAGGCTTACACGAGCTACGACATGTATAGGCGGGTCGTTGACATGAGGAAGTGCTTCCTTCCCCAAAACGGCCAGGGATCCAGCCGGAAGCAGAGCAATGGCGATCGTCATCGCAACAATAAGTAGATGATTAGATCCTCGTTTCTCCTACTTTAGTATGCATGTAATTGCTTACTTTGGTGTGTGGAAATGTTATGTGTGTAGTCACTTGTGTAATTTTATGCTTAATTTGGTTATGCAGTGCCATCTTTTTAAGTATATATGTTGATGCTCTGTAGACAGAGCGTAGATGTTGTGCGAACAAAGAAAATCACATCGCACACGGACTAAACAATGGAACCCATCTGTGATGTTTTCATCAATCACTCACAATTGTATACCAGCAATCGTTTGCTCACAACACACACGTCTTGTTAGCAGTAATCGTCTGTGTTGTTATCGGTCTTCGCACACGTTTCTGATTACAGACCTGTTTGCCTCGTATCACACACATCTTGTTCATTTGAACCGTTTCTGCTCTCATATCGCAACGCAAATAGTTCATCCGAGTGAACCACATGCCGTATATCGCACACACCTTTGATCTGGTTGACCGTTTCTTTTGTGTTGCCTAATCACAAACAGTTCATCCGAGTGAACCGTATGATGTACATCGCACAGACCTTCATCTGGCTGCTCGTTTCTTTTGTTCCTCCTCATCACAAACAGTTAATTGAGATGAACCGTATGCCCTGCATCACACACGCAACTAAAATCTGAACCATGTTTGATGCATCCTCCATCGCAAATGTTTTGCACCTTTTTTGACGTTTTTTACACCATCGTTTGCAATTATGGCATCGCACACAGTTTCGTCGAAGGGTCTCTAATTGTAGTGTTGCGTTAGCAGCAACCTGCAGTAGTGGCTAGCAAAGTGCACAAGTTTGATCAATGATAATTTCAATAACTTTTCCTAGCATCATAACAGCAATTCTTTCTTATGAAACTTCTCATGTTATAGTGGCAACCAATTCACAATTCACATGTTAAGGTTCAAACAATGAATTCTCTTGAAACCCAACAACCTATGTTCTCAGTCACCAAGAAATTGCAATTTAACCGATTCAACAGAGATTAAGTAAGAGCTCCACATACTCAACCATCATATGATCTTCTGTGATTGCTAACACTCACCTTGTACACATGAGCAAAACGTTTCAGCAGGGACACATAGAAAGATAGGGGCTTATAATTTCTCCTCCCAACGTATTCACCTCAAGGGTGATGTCAACAATAATAACTCATGCTACCCATATTCAACTAGACATATGTGCCTAGATCATTCCTCACCACATGATGCTTACCAAAACAGAAAATAAAAAAAGGATAGAGAGGAATACTTTGACTCATTGCATAAAAGTAAATACATAAAAGTAAAAGATAGGCCCTTCGCAGAGGGAAGCAGAGGTTTCCATGCACTTATTTGTTTGTATGCTCAACCCCTTAGTGAAAAAGAACGTCATGTTATATTGCCCCTTATTATAGCAACCTTTATTATGCAGTCCATCGCTTTTATTACTTTGCCATCACAAGTTCGTACAACACTCAATTTTCTCTTATACTAAATGATCTCACACTTTTAGAAGCAATTTTTATTGCCTTATTACACCGATGACAACTTACTTGAAGGATCTTGTTCAATCCTTGTGCAGGTATGGTGGACTCTTGAAGATAAGATTTGGGTTTAAGGGTTTTTGGATGCACAAGTAGTATCTCTACTTGGTGCAAAATTTCTGGCTAGCAAAGGTGGGGGGCAAGCACCACATGTTGAAGGATCCATGACAATATAACTTCTATGTGAATATGAAAAAACATAAACCATTACGTTGTCTTCCTTGTCCAACATCAACAATTTTGGCATATAATATTTTGATGGGGGCTCACAATCACAAAATATTTCCATGATAGTGTATTTATGTGTGAAAGTACTCTTCCTTATAATAATTATTTATGAATTGCTTGTATGACCAATATTGTGATTGTCAAGCCTCAAAAGATTTCACTTTCTAAACCCAATGTGAAGCTACCACTAAGCATGATATGATTTTCAACTTCATGATATTCAATTTATTCAACAATTTACTCATAGGATATAAGTGAAGCACAAGAGTAAATGACATAGGAAAGAGCTTTGTTGATGGGATGTGAATGCCGCTTACTTAGCTTCCTTGGCAACTATTTGAGGACTCTATTTTATTTAAAAACTTTCATATCTAAGTATCTTATTAAAAAATCAAGCAAAATGAAAATAAAATAACATTCTAAGAATAGCAGAACTTATGTGAAGAAGCAAAAACTTAGGCTCAACCGATACTAACCGATAATTGTTGAAGAAGAAAGGTGGGATGCCTACCGGGGCATCCCCAAGCTTAGATGCTTGAGACTTATTGAAATATTATCTTGGGGTGCCTTGGGCATCCCCAAGATTGAGCTTTTGTGTCTCCTTAATTCTTCTCATATCACGGTTTTCCTAAATCTCAAAAGCTTCATCCACACAAAACTCAACAAGGACTCGTGAGATAAGTTAGTATAAACCAATGCAAAAACCTTATCATTCTCTACTGTAGAAAATAACTAAAATTATTATTAAACATTGCACACTAAATGCTTCTGCATATTTAATACTCCTATCCTCAAATAGGATCATTAAACAAGCAAACATATGCAAACAATGCAAACATAATAGCAATCTGCCAAAACAGTACAGTCTGTAAAGAATGCAAGAGTATCAATACTTCCCTAACTACAAAAGTTATGAAAATTTACCACACTGTAGAAAATTTATCAGAGCTCATTTTTCAAAAAAAATCAACATTTTATCACATTCTGACTTTTCTAGGGAATTTTTGCAACAGCGGTAAACTTTCTGTTTTCAAACAGCAACATGTATACTTGCAAAATAAGCATGGCAAAGGCTATCATTGCCACTTTTATTGAAGTAAAAGATGCAAAACATTATTATAAATAACAGCAAGCAAATCCTAACAAAAAAATTGATGCTCCAAACAAAACACATACCATGTGACGAATGAAAACATAGCTCCTAGTGAGGTTACCAATAATATTGGAGACGAAAGAGGGGATGCCTTCCGGGGCATCCCCAAGTTTAGTTGATTGGATCTTCCTTGAATATTTCCTTGGGGGTGCCTTGGGCATCCCCAAGATTAGGTTCTTGTCACTCCTTATTCTCCTCATATCGATATCTCACCCAAAACTTGTAAACTTCAATCACACAAAACTTAACGGAACTTTGTGAGATAGGTTAGTATGATAAAGAGCAAACCTTTCCACTTTTGGTACTGCCAAAGACAAGATTCATAATTGTTCACACACAATGCCTACTATATCATATCATTTCTACAATTTAAATTGAGCAATATAAGCCATAGAAACTAGAAAACAAGCAAACTATGCATTGAAAACAGAATCTGTCAAACACAGAACAGTCTGTAGTAATGTGCACTCAAACAATACTTCTACTACTCCCAAAATTCTGAAAATTTAGGACAACCTGAGAAATTTGTATATTAATCTTCTGCAAAAAGAATCAGCATTTTATCATGCTTCTATTAAAAATGAGAATTATTTTCGTGAGTGCAAAAGTTTCTGTTTTTCAGCAAGATAAAATCAACTATCACCCAACATAATCCCAAAGGCTTTACTCAGCACTTTATTGAAAAAAAACATGATTGATGCAGTAGCCTAATCATGTGAACACGGAAAAACAACAGGTAAAACTGTTGGGTTGTCTCCCAACAAGCGCTTTTCTTTAATGCCTTTTATCTAGGCATGATGATTTCAGTGATGCTCGCATAAAAGATAAGAATTGAAACATAACAAGAGAATCATGAAACACATGGAAAGCACATCTAAGCCTAACCCACTTCCTATGCATAGGTATTTTGTGGGCAAACAACTTATGGGAACAAGAATCAACTAGCATAGGAAGGCAAAACAAGCGATACTTCAAAATTTTCAACATAAAGAGAGGAAACTTGATATTATTGCAATTCCTACAAGCATAATTTCCTCCCTCATAATAATTTTCAGTAGCATCATGAATGAATTCAACAATATAACTATCACATAAAGCATTATTTTCATGATTCACAAGCATAGAAATTGTATTACTCTCCACATAAGCAATTTTATTCTCATCAATAGTAGTGGGAGCAAACTCACCAAAATAACTATAATGAGAGTCAAAATTAAAATCATGATGACAAGTTTCATGGTTATCATTATTCTTTATAACATACATGTCATCACCATAATCATCATAGATAGAAACATTGTTATCATAGTCAATTGAAGCCTCATCCAAAATGGTGGATTCATCACTAAATAAGGTCATGAGCTCTCCAAATCCACTTTCAACAATATAATCATCATAAATAGGAGGCATGATTTCATTATAACAAATTTGCGCATCAAATCTTGGGGGACTAAAAATATCATCTTCATCAAACATAGCATCCCCAAGCTTATGAGTTTGCATATCGTTAGCATCATGGATATTCAAAGAATTCATACTAACAACATTGCAATCATGCTCATCATTCAAATATTTTGTGCCAAACATTTTATTGACTTCTTCTTCTAACAATTGAGCACAATTTTCTGATCCATCATTTTTAAGAAAGATATTGTAAAGATGATCAATAATATGCTACAACCTCAATTCCATTTTTTATGTAGTTTTCTTTTATAAACCAAACTAGTGGTAAAACAAGAAACTAAAAGATTCAATTGCAAGATCTAAAGATATACCTTCAAGCACTCACCTCCCCGGCAATGGCGCCTAAAAAGGGCTTGATGTCTACTATGCAACTTTATTCTTGTAGACACGTGTTGGGCCTCCAAGCGTAGAGTTTTGTAGGACAGTAGCAATTTTCCATCAAGTGGATGACCTAAGGTTTATCAATCCGTGAGAGGTGTAGGATGAAGATGGTCTCTCTCAAACGACATTGCAACCAAATAAAATAAATCTCTTGTGTCCCCAACACACCCAATACAATGGCAAATTGTATAGGTGCACTAGTTCAGCAAAGAGATGGTGATAAAAGTGTAATGTGGATGGTAGAAATATATTTTTATAATCTAAATAAATAAAAACATCAAGGTAACAAATAGTAAACGGGCACAAAAACGGTATTGCAATGCTTAAAAACAAGGCCTAGGGTCCGTACTTTCAGTAGTGCAACCTCTCAACTATGCTAACATAGTTGGATCATATGATTATCCCTCAAAGTGTAACGAAGAATCACTCCCGAGTTCCTATTAGCGGATAATAAAAGATAGGAATTGTTTGTAGGGTACTAAACTACCTCAAAGCAATCCTTTCCGTTCGATCTATTCAAGAGTCCGTAATAAAATAACACAAAGCTATTTTTTCCGTTCGATCTATCCTAGAGTCTTTACTAAGATAACACCAAAGCAAGTTCATATTCGTAATGCTCAATCCACACAAAGAACTACACGGAGACCCCAAACTTTATATCGGAGAAAAGATAATAAAAGCGTGCATCAATCCCTGTGCATAGATTACCCCAATATCACCGCGGGAATCCGCAAGTTGAGTGCCATAATGTATATCAAGTGAATCAATAAGATACCCCATTGTCACCTCAAGTATTCATACCGCAAGACATACATCATGTGTTCTCAAATCTGAACATTCAATCCGACATGACAATACTTCAAAGGGTAAAGATTCAATTCATCACAACAAGAGTATAGAGGGGAGAAACATCATATGATCCATCTATATTAACAAAGCCCATGATATAGATCATGAGAGAGAGAGAGAGATTAAACACATAGCTACTGGTACAAACCCTCAACCCCGAGGGTGGACTACTCCCTCCTCATTGTGGTGGCTGCTGCGATGATGAAGATGGCCATCGGAGATGATTCCCCCCTCCGGCAAGGTGCCGAAACGGGTCTAGATAGGGTTTTGGTGGCTATGGAGCCCTGCGGCGGCGGAGATTCTAATCTAGGTTAACCCCAAAGGGTTTCGGAATATTTGGGAATTTATAGTGCAAAGAAGGGGTACGGGAGGCCACCAAGGTGGGCACAATCCACCTGGGCACGCAGGGGGCCCTGGCGTGCCCTGGTGGGTTTTGCCCCCTCGGGGTACCCCCCCCCCCCAGGTGCAGCTCTGGCCCATTGGATTCCTTCTGGTCCAAAAAAATCTCCGTAAAGTTTCGCGGTGTTTGGACTCCATTTGATATTGATCCTACGATGTAAAAAAACAAGCAAAAAAACAGCAACTGGCACTGGGCACTGGGTCAATAGGTTAGTCGCACAAAATGATATAAAGTTGCTATAAAATGATTGTAAAACATCCAAGAATTATAATATATTGGCATGAATACTTCATAAATTATAGATACGTTGGAGACATATCACACGCCCAGCTAGATGTTAATGAGGTGGACTAAGTCCACCAGTTTGGTTATCAAATCCTAGTAGTCATGTATGTTCAAGGTAGCAATCGCATCGTGTAGTAAGCCTGTAAGTTACCCGTGTGACATTGCTTTAATGGTACTATGTGTGATCTAGCACAAATGGTTGGCATGTGGCAATAGAGTAAATGCTAGACGTGACTGCCGACATGCACAATATTACGTCACACCCCTTTTGAGAAGTGGTGTGTCGGGGGAAATCGACACCTATAGGATCACTGGGATCCCTTCTACGGTTGGCGGGCAGAGGGTTGTAGAAAGAGCGGGTCTGATAGGAAGCACATGAATCGTTTACCCAGGTTCAGGCCGCGAGGATGCGTAAAACCCTAGTCCTACTTTGGTGGATGTATTGAGAGTGTTCTTGTGTTCTTGAGCTAGCTACAGGGTGCAACTTTGCCAAAAAGATCTGAATCCTCCTCCTGGTTGCGTCGGGCCTCCTTTTATAAGAAAAAGGGGCTGCCAAAGTGGCACACAGGAGGTGGAAAGGTGTACAGTGGAAGAGCCTATCCTCTGGCACCGTTGGACAAACGCATTTCATGCGCTGCTGACGTGCCCCTGTCACTTTATTGGGGACAGCAAGGAAGCACGTCCCAGCTGTCGCCACCAAGCCTAGCTTCGACACGCGTCTGAGCTGATGAGGCATCGTGGCGCCATGTTGGCTGGCTGCTAGGCTGGCGCGGTGGTGGAGCCTTCAGGAAGACTTGCATGCCACCACGCAGGTGCTTGCTGGGTCGGTGTAGAGGCCGATCGTCCACACGCAGGTGCCTGCCCAGCTAGTTGAGCTAGCAGCTGCTTGGGGACGGCGGTGGAGCTTTGGCAGACGTGGGCCTGGCTGCGGCCCTGCTGGTGTCCTCGGCAAGGGTCTTGCCGGGCCCCCGGCAAGGGTCATGCCGTGGCGTCGCGGTCGTCCCCGGCAAGGGTCTCACCGGGGGTCGTCGTCTTTTGGTCCTCATCTGATCTTGCGTGTTCATGATCTTGACAAAGATCTGCATGTCACCACGGAGGTGCCTCCCGAGCCTTGGTTTCAATGTAGTTGTTGGTGGTGTTTGGAACTCCTGGGCTCAAGGGCGGCTCGCTCTGCTGGTGTTGGGCAAGTAGCCCCGACAAGGCTCTTGCCGAGGCCGCGGAGGTCGCCTCGGCAAGGATCTTGCCGGGGGAGTCCACCTTGCCCCTTTGTTCTTCAGTGTTTCTATCCTTGGCGTTGCTTTGTTTGTCTTATGCTTCGGTTTCCCTCCAGCTTCCCTCCTCTGCCTTGTTAAGTGAGGTCGCGGGCGCGGCTCCGATTGCCCGTGTACAAGTAAAGGGGTCAAAAGGAGAGCCCCTACTTTTGTACACCAATAGGAGCCCCCGGGCCTGGGCCACACATAAGTGTGCCGCATTGTTGGGCTAGGCCCAGAACGGTGCGCGGGCAGGTGGGGCGGATTTTACCGCAGTAACTTCTTGTCCGCTGTGCTTCCCCACGACCTGCGTTGAACGCGCGATGTGGAGGGGTGTGCATGACATGGGGGTCATGTGTGGGGTGGTTCGCACAAGCATGCGTCACATTGTGGTAAAGAGGCGGCTTGCGCCTTCCCCATAAAAAGAGGGAGGCATAGAGGCACGGCTCATTTACTTGGGCGGACTTGGGTCGTGGTCTTTAAGGCGTCAGTGCCCCACGATCATGGGGGAGCGGTCGCCTCACCTGTCCCTTCGATTCTGCTTGCTCGCCACGTGTCCCCCATGCAGGTAGCACGCGGTGGAGGCAGGAAACCGGGTCGTCGCTGATTGGGGCAGAGGGTCGATCCCGATCCCCTACGCCCCCGATGGCCGGATTGGCCGAGTGGGGCGGCCGAGCCCCTACCCCGCTCCTTTATAAGGAGGGGGAGGGGGACGGCATCCCACATCCTTTCATTATCCGTCTCCATTCACTTCGTCTCCTTTCTTCCATCTGTCATGGTGAGAGGAGGCGTCGGCCCTTCAACAGTGGCGGTGAGGGTTGCTGCTCGACAGTGCGTCCCTCGTTCCCAAGAGCTCATGGTGGCGGAGCCGGCCACGAGAGGAAGGGGGAGGGGATGAGGCCGAGGTCGCCGTAGTGCTCGAGGGAGAGGGGGACAGGGGGCGCACCGGCCTCGCCTCTTCCAGCGATGCCTCTCCCGATGGAGGGCCACGTCGGGGACCAACCCCGTGAGTTCTTCATCAGGCTGCACCGGCCACCGCATCGCCGCCTCCGTCTCCCTACCCCATTTGCTCGGGAGATGGATCTCAATCCACCCTAGACCCTCAGGTTGCACATGAGGGGCTGCTGGAATGGCGGCACGCGGGTCGACATCGACTTCCCCGCCCCTCACGTCATGTACCTCGGTCGCAGATGGAAGACGTTCGCTCGTGTCCACAGCGTGACGGTGAGGCTTGTCCTCTACTTCAAGTTAATGGAGGGCGGCCTGCTCTCCGTCAAGGTCTTTGGAGATCTTGGAACTCGCCTGAAGTACTGCATGGAGAGGTCCTCCGATGATGAAGATTCCTCTTCAAGCGGGAGAGATGAGGAGGGTAGCGACAGCGACGATGAGAGCGTCGAGCCAGGTCACGTCGACCTCGTCTCCCACTGACCGTGTCGCCCCTCCCTACGTCGTGCGGCCCACCGAGGGCCTTCCTCGTCAAGCTCTCCATTGGCGCATCCCTCGTCGCCTCCTTGGGCGGCTGGCGTAGGAGGGTTGGAGAAGGCAAAGAAGGCGGGTGGCGGCCGTCAAGTCGGAGTACGCGGGCACCGACGTCTTCGTCGCGTATTGTCGCCCCATGGCCTCATCTTCCAGCTCCCCTCCCGGCACCGGGACGTTCTCTTGGTGCCTTCTGCTCCTTGCACCTCGCCTAGGCATTCTTTTTGCCTTCCTGCTATCTTGTTCCACCTTCTGAGGAGAGGGACAAGAAAGGGATTACAGGCATCTTATCTCTTTTTAGTTTGTAAGCCTGCGGGCCCTTGTTAGATTTAAAATTAGTAATCCCCTTGCTCATGTTTTTCATCCCGTATGAACTGTACCTGTATGGGACGTTTTTAATGAAAAGGGGTGCATGTCGGGTTCTTTGTGCATGAGCCTCGAGGAATGAATCCTTGTTATTTTCAAGATAAACACTGACGCCCGGTAACAGGCCTTGCCATCCTCTTGGTTTAGCCGACCATCCTCATGCTCTTGGCGGAGGCAGGGCGAAGTAGAGTTAGGCCCCTCGTTCATTTCCTCACCGCCGCGGCTATGACCCGGTTCTGACCTAGGGACTTGGGTACAGGGAAAAAGGGGGAGCACGGTGGTCAAGGGGCAAAACGAGGTTTCATACGCCCCAATCTTCATACGGAAATGCATAACATAGGATGAAAGACTTATCAGAATCTGCAGCCCCCGGCAGCCTTGGCTTGCCGAGGCTAGATCGCCGGCTCATTCTCTTTCTTCCAAACAGCTCAGCAGAAATGTCCAAGTACCCTGCAAACCAAAGAGGATGGAAAGTAACAGAGGAATGCACACTTGACCTCTATGCCAGGGGTTAGTCGTTGCTAAGCACTATCAACCCTAACTTGTACAAAAGGTGGTTTGCCGGGGGGCCCCGCAACCGCGCCTTATGGGTAAAACTTGTGAAGATGTTCAATGTTCCAGGAGTTACTCACTGGAACAGCATCTTCGGTCTCCAGGCGGACTGCGCTGGGCCTGGTGACTCGTATTACCCGATAAGGGTCTTCCCACTTCGGTGTCAACTTGTTGGAATTCTTGGCGGATTGAACACGCCGAAGAACCACCGGCAACTCATCAATCCAGCGCCTTCCGCTCTAATGAAACTTGTCAAAAGTCTTTGTTCTTAGGCCTCGCAGTACTTCAGCATTTGCCCTCTCCGCTTGGCCGTTGCTCCGTGGGTGTGCCACGGAAGCGAAACAGACCTTGCTGCCAAGGTCTTGGATGTACTGCATGAAGGTGTGGCTTGTGAACTGTGTTCCGTTGTCGGTGATAACCCTGTTGGGCACACCAAAACGGCAGACTAGCCCCTTGAAGAACTTGACGGCCGACTGTGCTATCACCTTTCTCACTGCCTCCACCTCCGGCCACTTTGTGAACTTGTCGATTGCAATGTACAAGTACTCAAAGCCTCCGACAACGCATGGGAAAGGGCCCAGTATGTCGATCCCCCAGACCGAGAATGGCCAGGAGAGAGGAATTGTTTGAAGGGCTTGAGCTGGTTGATGAAGCTTCTTCGAATGGAACTGACACGCTTCACACTTGGTTACTAGTGTCGTAGCATCCTGGAGGGCAGTGGGCCAGAAGAAACCTTGCCGGAACGCCTTGCCGGCAAGGGCCCTCGACCCTATGTGGGAGCCACATATGCCTCCACGTATCTCTGCCAACAGCTCCAGTCCTTCCTCCCGGGGAATGCACTTCAATTTCACACCGTTCAGCCTTTTCCTGTACAGGACATCATCGACAAACTGATACATAGTAGACCGACGGGCTACTTTCTCCACTTCTTCCTGCTCCTCAGGGAGCTCCCCTGTTTGGAGGAATCGGAGGTATGTTCTGCCCATGCCGGAGCCTGGGGCTCGACGGCAAGGACCAAAGGCATTTCCTCGGCCATGGGAGCGGCCGTCTCTACGGCTAGGGCTTGACACCTCGCCGGAGTCGACTGCCCCCTAGCAGGCTCAGTATACCTGGCAACATCCTTGTCGGTGGCCCTAAGGGGACTCGGTGGGAAAGTGCTTGCCGAGGCCTGATTTCCTCCGCTTGTTCTGCTCTGTTGATGGTTCGACGGATGGTTGAGTTAATCGAAGCAAAAAAGTACCTGGTTCCACTGGTAATTTGAAGGCAGCGCGCTTTGACAGGTAGTCGGCGATATCGTTCTCCGCCGGGGGAACGTGCTCCGCTTGAAAACCATCAAAGCGCCCCTCTAGCATCCTCACCTCATCTACATAGGCCTCCATCAATGGGCTCTGATAATCTTTCTTGACTTGCCTGACGACAAGCTATGAATCACCCCTGACGATGAGCTTCTTAACCCCGAGGTATGCCGCGATCCTGAGACTGGCAAGCAACCCCTCGTATTCAGCAGTGTTATTTGTCGACATCTCCCTGGGGAAATGCATCTGAATTACATACTAGAGGTGCTCTCCGGTGGGTGCGACAAGCAGCACACCAGCACCGGCGCCTTGCAGCGAGAAAGCCCCATCAAAGTACATGACCCAGTTGCGACTTGCTGCCTCACCGGGAAGAGTGGTCTCCTGGATCTCTTCGTCGACCGTTGAGGTCCATTCCGCAATGAACTCTGCCAAGACTCTGCTCTGGATTGTCGAAGTACTTTCAAACTTCAAACCAAAGCTTGACAACTCCAAGGCCCACTCCACGATCCTCCCGGTCGCGTCCGGGTTATGCAGTATCCGTTGCAGCGGGAGGCAGGAAACGACGGTGATTTCATGTGCCTGGAAGTAATGACGCAGCTTCCTCGAGGCCATAAGGAGGCCGAAGAGCAATTTCTGCACACCGGAGTACCTTGACCTAGCCCCCTGCAAGAGGGAGCTGACAAAGTAAACCAGGTGCTACATCATCTTCTTCCTCCGCACCACTTCATCTGGTTGCACAGGACATGTCCCGACGGTGTCAGACTTTATCGGGGGCCTTGCCTCGCCGGCGCCAAGTCCTGCCAGGGGAATCTCTGGCTTGCCATCCGCCAGCCCCGCCGTTGCCACTGCCTCTTCGCTGACCTCCCTCTGTGCCACTAGTGTGGCGTTGACCACTTGATTCGTTGCCGCCAGATACAGCAGCAACGGCTCTTGTGGTTTAGGTGCAACTAGTATTGGTGTAGAGGAGAGGTATTTCTTCAAATCCTGCAGCGCTGCCTCAGCCTCTGGGGTCCACTCCATTGGGCCCGCCTTTTTCAATATTTTGAAAAAGGGAAGGGCACGCTCAACAGACTTGGAGATGAATCTACTCATGGCGGCAACGCAGCCAGTGAGCCGACGCACATCCTTTATCTGCTTGGGCGCCTCGATCTGCTCAATAGCCTAGATCTTGTCTGGATTTGCCTCGATCACACGATGTGACATGAAGAACCCGAGAAGTTTGCCGGACGGAACGCCAAAAACACACTTTCCAGGGTTCAACTTAAGGTTGATCTTGCGCAGGTTGGCAAACGTCTCTTCTAAGTCTTGCACAAGAGATGCCTTGTCCTTGGTTTTGACCACTTTGTCATCCATATAAGCTTCCATATTTCTATGTAGCTGGGGCTCAAAACCAATTTTGACTGCTCTTGCAAACGTTGACCCAGCACTCTTCAACCCGAAAGGCATCTGTAAAAAGCAATACGTACCACATGGGGTGATGAATGCCGTCTTCTCTTCGTCTTCTATTGTCATGAAGATCTGGTGGTAGCCCGAGTAGGCGTCGAGGAATGACAACAGATCACACCCGGCCATGGAGTCTACAATCTGGTCAATGCGCGACAATGGGAAGGGGTCCTTAGGACAAGCCTTATTGATATCTGTGTAGTCGATACACAGCCTCCACTTCCCGTTTGCCTTGCGCACCACCACTGTATTGGCCAACCACGTCGGATGGAGCACTCCTCTCACCAAGCCTGCCGCTTCCAACTTCCTGATCTCCTTTGTGATGAACTCCTGCCATTCTAAAGCTTGCTTCCTGACCTTCTGCTTGACGGGTCACGCATGGGGACAGACAGCAAGATGGTGCTCAATCACTTCCTTGGGAGCGTCGGGGATGTCGGATGCTTACCATGCAAACACATTGACATTTTCCCGCTAGAAAGTGAGGAGCGCGCTTTCCTATTTGCTGTCGAGGGTGGAGCTTATGGTGAAAGCCCCTCCCGTGCCATCCTCCTTGATGGACACCTTCTTGGTCTCTGGTGACGCAACTCTGGATTTCTTGCTCTTGTCGGTGGAGCTCTCTGGCATGTCCTCGACGGTAGCACGACACTCCGAAGAGGTGCGCTTGCTGGAGTGGGTGCGAGAGTTCCTTCCAGTCTTCTTCTTCCGTCCCGGGACTTCAGCGGTAGGAGCAAGCGCCTTGGCGGCAGCTGCTGCAACTGCTTCCCGGTAGAGTAGGTTGGCGCAAATCAGTGCATCCTCCTTGTCACAGGGAACGGTGATGATGGTCATCGGCCCAAGCATCTTCAGTGTGTTGTAGGCGTAATGTGATGCTGCCATGAACTTGGCTAGTGCCGGGCGGCCGAAAATCCTGTTGTAGGGCAAGGGAATCTAGGCTACATCGAAGACAATCCTCTCCATCCTGTAGTTTAGCTCGCCTCCAAACGTCACAGGTAGTGTGACCTTTCCCTTCGGCTGACTCCTTCCCGGGTTGACCCCTTGAAACGTACCCGTCTCCTTGAGGTCTCCATCAGGAATTTGTAGCCTTTTGATCACAACGGGTGAGATCAAGTTCAGACCGGCCCCGCCGTCAACCAGCATCTTGTTCACCTTGAGGTTGCGTATCGTTGGTGAAACCAACAACGGCAAACACCCGACCGTAGTTGTGTGATCAGGGTGGTCCTCGGCGTCAAAGATGATGGGCGTGCTGGACCACTTCAGCAGCTTCTGAGCATCGAACGACGGCTCTGCTGCTGTGATCTCACGCGCCCACTGCTTGAGTTGGCGGTGAGAAGTATGTAGCTATGTGCCACAATCGACGCACATGGCCTCTGTAGCCTTCTGGAACTCATGCTCACCGGACTCGCCATCCTCGTCATGTTCGTCGTCTTCCTGCTTCTTGTCGCGGCCCCGAGCGGGCCTCTCTTGCTAGTTGTCCTTGCCGCGGCGGCCTCCTTGGCTGCCACACTTCTTGCCGGATCCTTCAGCACCATCCTGAACCCTCTCCATGTCCCACCTCTCATACTCAACTTTTTGCTTTTCAGCAAGCATCTCAACTTGTGGACAGTTCTGGAGGTTGTCACCCTTGGTGTGGTGGATCTTGCAATACTACTTGTCGGAGCCCCCTGGCTTGTCGGCAACCGCCAAGGCCCGGCAAGCGGCGCACCCGGCAATCTCCTTGTCGGGGTCGTCTGCCTTGGCCTTCTTGGTGGCGCCGGTGCCGTCGGATCCCTCGACGGCAAGCACAGCCTTGCCCTTGCGTTTCCTGTTGCGATGCAGACCCTTCTTCGTCGGGGCGGCGGTGTCTTCATCGGTAGAGTCGGTCTCCATGCCGGCGTCTTTGCCGGGGTACTTCCTTCCCTCTTCAGCCAGGGCGCATCTATCGTCCAGTACGTAAAGTTCGGCCACGTCCTTGACCTTGTTCATTGCCATCTCTTCACGCATCTTGCAGTTACGCACATTCTGATGGAATGCACTGATCATGACGGCAGGATGAACATCCAGGATGTTGTATTGCACTCGGCTGAACCTCTGTATGTACTTGCGCAGGTTTTCACCTTCCTTCTGGGAATGATATGCAAATCACTCGCCTAGCCATGAGCTTGTTGGCCTCTAGTGAAGGCCCCAACGAACTCATGACACAGATCCGACCAAGAAGAAATGGAATCCGCCAGCAAGTGCATCAACCAAGACATGACATTGGGTTTCAGGGCCAACGGGAAGTAGTTGGCAAGCACCTTGTCGTCACAAGCTCCAGCGGCTTGCATCGCGATGGTGTAGATGCTGAGGAACTCTGACGGATGGGTCTTGCCGTTGTACTTCTCGCCGGCATCGGGCTTGAACGTGCGGTGGGATGGCCACTGGAACTGCTGCAGCTCACGGGTAAAGGCAGGGTAACCCACCTCGTAAGGTAGGCCACCGGAGCCTCCCGGTGTTGGGTGGTCCATAGCGGGGCCCGCCCGCCTGTGTGACTGGTGGCCCATATCGCGTCGGTGCTCGATGGTGGTTCGAGCGTCTTCATGGGCTCGCTCCCGAAGAACTTGGGCTGGTCGCGGTGGGTCCGTGGATCAGACGACGCTATGGAAATGTTATCACAATCGTCATCACGACGGATCGACACCCGCGGCGGCTGGCGTGGAGGAGGAGAGTGTACCATGGCCGCAGCACCTCCCCCCCCCACCGCTAGCGTGCGGTGGTTCGACGGAGCATCGGCCTCAGGGCCCCACTGTCCGTGGCTCGTCTTTGTTGGAGACGTCGACGAGGCTCCGGATGGTGGCTCTCCACTCGTCGAGCTTTTCTGCGGCAGGAGGGAAGTCGAGGAGCAGCTGTGCGCGCGCCAAAGCTTCTGATGGCGTGGGTGGCGGCGAAAGCTACATGGACCGTGGCGCGCTCCGACTTCTAAAAACGTTAGAAAGAGATCTATCACGGCCCAGCAGCTGTGTGCCATTTTCGCCAGCACTTCAGCGGGCATGCTGGCTTCCTCCGTCCCACGAGTGATGCACGGGACTCTTCCCACGGCGGCGGCCGGGGTCCCCAGCATGGTGGCGCTGCTCCTCGTGTGCATCCCGAAAAGTGCGCGTCGTGGGCGCCGGCATAAGCGACCTGGAGGTCGCCGCGCCGCCCGTAGGTGGCACGGCGCCACCCTTGGAGGGCCCCGTGCCTCCTGCGAGGGGCCCGGCTTCGTCTTTGGATTTGGCAGCGTGCAGCTCGTCGTCTCACGCGCGAACGACGCCGCTCGCCAGGCTCTTGCTGCCAGAGCAATGTTGGTGCTCGCGGGCCGCGCCTCGGGTTCTGTTCACGACCGTCCCACTGCTCTCCCGCACCGGTACGGGCCGTCCGGCTCCCAACGAACCGATCACTGTGACCGCCTTCTTCTTGGGAGCCATGACGATGAAGAACTGCTAGGCTGACTATTAGACCGCATTTTCACAACTGTGCACCCCCTACCTGGCGCGACAAAGATGTCGGGGGAAATCGACACATATGGGATCACTGGGATCCCTTCTACGGCTGGCGGGTGCGGGGTTGTGGAAAGAGCGGGTCTGAGAGGAAGCACACAGATCGTTTACCCAGGTTCGGGCTGCGAGGATGCGTAAAACCCTAGTCCTTCTTTGGTGGATGTATTGAGAGTGTTATTGTGTTCTTGAGCTAGCTACGGGGTGTAACTTTGCCCAAAAGATCTGAATCCTCCTCCTGGTCGCCTCGGGGCTCCTTTTATAAGAAAAAGGGGCTGCGACAGTGGCACACAGGAGGTGGAAAGGTGTACATTGGATGAGCGTATCCTCTGGCACCGTTCGACAAACGCATTTAATGCTCTGCCAATGTGCCCCTCTCACTTTATCGGGGACGGCAAGCAAGAACGTCCTAGCTATTGCCGCTACTCCTGGCTTCGACACGAGTCTGAGCTGACGAGGCGTCATGGTGCCATGTTGGCTGGCTGCTGGACTGGCGCGGTGGTGGATCCTTCAGGAAGACTTGCATGCCACCACGCAGGTGCTTGCTGGGTCGGTGTAGAGGCCGCTCGTCGCCACGCAGGTGCCTACCCAGCTGGTTGAGCGAGCAGCTGCTTGGGGATGGTGGTGGAGCTTTGGCAGACGTGGGCCTGGCTGTGGCCCTGCTGGTGTCCTCGGCAAGGGTCTTGCCGGGCCCCCGGCAAGGGTCTTGCTGTGGCATCGCGGTCATCCCCGGCAAGGGTCTCACCGGGGGTCGTCGTCTTTTGGTCCTCATCTGATCTTGCGTGTTCATGTTCTTGACAAAGATCTGCATGTCACCATGGAGGTGCCTCCCGAGCCTTGGTTTCAATGTAGTTGTTGGCAGTGTTTGGAACTCCTGGGCTCAAGGGAGGCTCGCTCTGCTGGTGTTGGGCAAGTTGCCCCGGCAAGGCTCTTGCCGGGGCCGCGGAGGTCACCTCAGCAAGGATCTTGCCAGGGGAGTCCACCTTGCCCCTTTGTTCTTCAGTGTTTCTGGCCTTAGCGTTGCATTGTTTGTCTTATGCTTCGGTTTCTCTCCGGCTTTCCTCCTCTACCTTGTTAAGTGAGGCCACGGGCACGGCTCTGATTGCCTGTGTACAAGTAAAGGGGTCAAAAGGAGAGCCCCTACTTTTGTACACCGACATGGTGTCCGAGAATTTGACTTGGACAACCCTATGTCGGAGCCGATGCACAAGTCGTACCAGTGTCACATCGTGTTTCCTGACCCAGGCACCATATAAGGGGTCGTATCCATACACCACACCAGCCACCACCACACTTGAGCACCGCTCTTCTCCATTCATCCTTCCATGTCTCACACCGGAGCCTAGCTACAAACTCCAGATGCAAGTCCTATTAGTTTTGTTAAGGTTTTGTTGGATCTGACCCGCAATACCCTTGGTTCTAGCCACCCACCCCAGTATGAGTTGTTCAAAATGAGGATCACCCCTGATTCCTCAAAATACTGGGCAGTTGTGCACATCCCGTGAGAGGATTTAAATCAAGGCCCTCCATATGCTGTCTTCGTCAGGATATCCATGCCAACCTCAAGCATGGACATTGAGGTTGCTGCTTATGAAGCGGTTACCCATCTTTGATTCACTATACCTACTGCCAGTGAAAGGAAATACTACTATTTCCCGAGCCACACAGCTTCTGGAGCAGAAGCCACGCTGTTGTGAACGCATAGAGAGGGATCCAGCTCTGGCAAATCTCATTCAATATGTGATGGCCCAGGAGCATCTACCCAGCAACTAATGGATTACCTCCACTATCTTGTTGTTCTGAATCCCCATATCGCCATTGGTGGACCACCATGGCCAACTCTGGAAGGGCGTGTTCTTCATTTACTTCCTTCACTTCCCCCGGAAGAAGAAGAATGTGCCCTAGTATCGGGAACCCTTCCACAAGACCCTGTAGATCACAACTTCGGACCGTGGATGGTCATTGTTGTAGTATCTAGCACTATTTTACGTAATGCAGCCATTTTATTGTAATTTAGGGCGTATGTCATAAGTGCATTGCCATGATTGCATTCTGCATATGATCATTGTTGTGATTTGCATTCAGTTCTTCTGCCCTTAACAAATCTCGAGGACGAGATTTTTCTTAAGGGGGGTAGAGTTTGTAACACCCCAAAAATTCAACCATAATTTTATTAAGTAAAATTTGGCCAGGGATAAAATTTTGAATTATACTAGGTCATTTATTAATTCAGAGCCTTTTCTATTTTCTATTTTGCAAAATTCTCCCATCCATAGAAGATTATTTTGTAGAATGTTGTGGTCCTTGGTTGTTTTATAAACCTTTCCTTTTGTATTATAAATAATAGTAGGAAATATTTTCATAATAAAATTGTCCACAAATAATTCTTTTAAAAGCATTTTCAATACATAAAATGCCTCTGCTGCACTAGAATTATTTTAAATAATTGTTTTAAAGTCCCACAAAAATTATGAGACGTCAGGTGATGCCTATAAATCACTCTTGAGCAAAAACCTAACTATGTCTTTTGAAAATTTTGAGTCAAACATCTTATCTTCATTTCTGTCCCATTCTGGAGTTACAACTTCAACCCTCTTTTCCCTAGCTGCAATGATTCTGAAACTTTGCCATCTTGTAGTCCTTCCAACCAAAACCTTAACTCCAGGAGATCAGATCCATTTCCATCTTTTAAGTACACCAAACATTCCTCTCAAGTTTCTATCCAGAATTGAATTCTAGTGAAACTTGCACTAACAAGTGTCTCTTCTTGCCAAAACAACTCCATCATCATCTCTACCATCTAAAGAGACCTCACCCTGCCAAGTTTCAAATCCATCAAAGTCTTCTAGCTTGCGCTAGCATTTTGTCGAACACCTCATGTGCATGACATAAATGTTGCCACTTCCTAAACTGCACTGGACACTTGGTCATATGGCCAAACCAGCATGTCCATTAGCTCTCTCATAATCAGGTTCACAATCCTGTCAATTTTCAATGCCATCAGAGACCCCTAGGTGGCCATGGTATTTTGTCGAGCACTCTATGCACGTGCTCCGGGCACGGCCAGAGCATGCGTTTTGCACGCGCACCGAGCTCCTACCGTGTTTCTGTTGCTTCCCCCTCTCATCCTTATCCATCTCTAGATTGACCCAGCCACCTGGACCCTCGAAGACACCTCCCCTGGGCTCCTAGCGCCGTCCACCATCGTCCATGATGACTAGGACTGCCGCCCGACAAGTCCCGCTCGGCCACGTCACCGCCCAACCCACGTGGCGTGTCCCGAGCAGCCCAGCTCCTCCTAGGAGTAACTGCGGGCGGCCACCGTCTTCAACGACCACCCTGACGACCTCAACGGCCTCACCTGTCGCTTTAATGATCGTCGCCGTTGTGCTTACCCTCTGGACACCGCGGAGCCGACTCCCTCACGCTATAAAAGCTGACCCCGAGCTCGCTAGTATTCTCACCACACTCCCCTCCCCCTTGTTGGAAATATGCCCTAGAGGCAATAATAAATTAGTTATTATTATATTTCCTTGTTCATGATAATCATTTATTATCCATGCTAGAATTGTATTGATAGGAAACTCAGATACATGTGTGGATACATAGACAACACCATGTCCCTAGTAAACCTCTAGTTGACTAGCTCGTTGATCAATAGATGGTTACGGTTTCCTGACCATGCACATTGGATGTCGTTGATAACGGGATCACATCATTAGGAGAATGATGTGATGGACAAGACCCAATCCTAAGCCTAGCACAAGATCATGTAGTTCGTATGCTAAAGCTTTTCTAATGTCAAGTATCATTTCCTTAGACCATGATATTGTGCAACTCCCGGATACCGTAGGAGTGCTTTGGGTGTGCCAAACGTCACAACGTAACTGGGTGGCTATAAAGGTACACTACAGGTATCTCCGAAAGTGTCTGTTGGGTTGGCACGAATCGAGACTGGGATTTGTCACTCCGTGTAAACGGAGAGGTATCTCTGGGCCCACTCGGTAGGACATCATCATAATGTGCACAATGTGATCAAGGAGTTGATCACGGGATGATGTGTTACGGAACGAGTAAAGAGACTTGCCGGTAACAGGATTGAACAAGGTATCGGGATACCAACGATCGAATCTCGGGCAAGTATCGTACCGATAGACAAAGGGAATTGTATACGGGATTGATTAAGTCCTTGACATCGTGGTTCATCCGATGAGATCATCGTGGAGCATGTGGGAGCCAGCATGGGTATCCAGATCCCACTGTTGGTTATTGATCGGAGAGTTGTCTCGGCCATGTCTGCATGTTTCCCGAACCCGTAGGGTCTACACACTTAAGGTTTGATGACGCTAGGGTTATAGGGAAAGTATGTACGCGGTTACCGAATTTTGTTCGGAGTCCCGGATGAGATCCCGGACGTCACGAGGAGTTCCGGAATGGTCCGGAGGTAAAGATTTATATATGGGAAGTCCTATTTTGGTCGCCGGAAAAGTTTCGGGTTTTATCGGTAATGTACCGGGACCACCGGGAGGGTCCCGGTGGTCCACCAAGTGGGGCCACCAGCCCCGGAGGGCTGCATGGGCCAAGTGTGGGAGAGGACCAGCCCCAGGTGGGCTGGTGCACCCCCCCCACCAAGGCCCAAGGCGCAAGGGAGAGTGGAAGGGAGCAAACCCTAGGCTCAGATGGGCCTAAGGCCCACCTAGTGGTGCGCCCCCCTCTCTCCCCCCTTGGCCGCCCCCCTAGATGGGATCTAGGGCTGGCCGCCACCCCTAGGGGTGGAAACCTAGGTGGGGGCGCAGCCCCTCCCCTCCCCCTATATATACTTGAGGTTTTGGGCTGCCAGAGACACGATTCAATCTCCTTCTTGGCGCAGCCCTACCCCTCTCCCTCCTCGTCTCTTGCGGTGCTTGGCGAAGCCCTGCTGGAGTACCACGCTCCTCCACCACCACCACGCCGTCGTGCTGCTACTGGATGGAGTCTTCCCCAACCTCTCCTTCTCTCCTTGCTGGATCAAGGCGCAGAAGCCGTCACCGGGTTGTACATGTGTTGAACACGGAGGTGCCGTCCGTTCGGCACTAGGATCATCGGTGATTTGGATCACGACGAGTACGACTCCTTCAACCCCGTTCTCTTGAACGCTTCCGCTTAGCGATCTACAAGGGTATGTAGATGCACTCTCCTTCCCCTCGTTGCTGGTTTCTCCATAGATAGATCTTGGTGACACGTAGGAAAATTTTGAATTTCTGCTACATTCCCCAACAGTGGCATCATGAGCCAGGTTTATGCGTAGTTAATATGCACGAGTAGAACACAAAGTAGTTGTGGGCGTCGATATTGTCAATTATCTTGCCGTTACTAGTCTTATCTTGATTCAGCGGCATCGTGGGATGAAGCGGCCCGGACCAACCTTACACGTACGCTTACGTGAGACCGGTTCCACCGACTGACATGCACTAGTTGCATAAGGTGGCTGGCGGGTGTCTGTCTCTCCCACTTTAGTCAGATCGGATTCGATGAACAGGGTCCTTATGAAGGGTAAATAGAAATTGGCAATTCACGTTGTGGTTTTGGCGTAGGTAAGAAATGTTCTTGCTAGAAACCTATAGCAGCCACGTAAAAACTTGCAACAACAGTTAGAGGACGTCTAACTTGTTTTTGCAGGGTATGCTATGTGATGTGATATGGCCAAGAAGAATGTGATGAATGATATGTGATGTATGAGATTGATCATGTTCTTGTAATAGGAATCACGACTTGCATGTCGATGAGTATGACAACCGGCAGGAGCCATAGGAGTTGTCTTTATTTATTGTATGACCAGCGTGTCATTGAACAACACCATGTAATTACTTTACTTTATTGCTAACTGGTAGCCATAGTAGTAGAAGTAATAAGTTGGCGAGACAACTTCATGGAGATACAATGATGGAGATCATGATGATGGAGATCATGGTGTCATGCCGGTGACAATGATGATCATGGAGCCTCGAAGATGGAGATCAAAAGGAGCAATATGATATTGGCCGAATCATGTCACTATTTGATTGCATGTGATGTTTATCATGTTTATACATCTTATTTGCTTAGAACGATGGTAGATTAAATAAGATGATCCCTCACTAAAATTTCAAGAGAAGTGTTCTCCCTAACCGTGCACCATTGCGAAAGTTCGTCGTTTCGAAGCACCACGTGATGATCGGGTGTGATAGATTTTTACGTTCGAATACAACGGGTGTTGACGAGCCTAGCATGTACAGACATGGCCTCGGAACACATGCGAAACACTTAGGTTAACTTGACGAGCCTAGCATGTACAGACATGGCCTCGGAACACAAGAGACCGAAAGGTCGAGCATGAGTTGTATGGTAGATATGATCAACATGAAGATGTTCACCGATGTTGACTAGTCCGTCTCACGTGATGATCGGACACGGCCTAGTTGATTCGGATCATGTAATCACTTAGATGACTAGAGGGATGTCTATCTGAGTGGGAGTTCATAAGATGAACTTAATTATCCTGAACATAGTCAAAAGGTCTTCGCAAATTATGTCGTAGCTCGCGCTTCAGTTCTACTGTTTAGATATGTTCCTAGAGAAAATTTAGTTGAAACTTGATAGTAGCAATTATGCAGACTAGGTCCGTAAACTGAGGATTGTCCTCATTGCTTCATAGAAGGATTATGTCCTTAATGCACCGCTCAGTGTGCTGAACCTCGAACGTCGTCTGTGGATGTTGCGAACATCTGACACACACATTTTGATAACTACGTGATAGTTCAGTTAAACGGTTTAGAGTTGAGGCACCGAAGACGTTTTAAAACATCGCAAAACATATGAGATGTTTTGAGGGCTGAAATTGGGATTTCAGGCTCGTGCCCACGTCAAGAGGTATAAGACCTCCGACAATTTTTCTTAGCCTGCAAACTAAGGGAGAAAAGCTCAATTGTTGAGCTTGTGCTCAGATTGTCTGAGTACAACAATCATTTGAATCGAGTGGGAGTTGATCTTCCAGATGAGATAGTGATGTTTCTCCGAAGTCATTACCACCAAGCTGGTAGAGCTTCGTGATGAACTATAATATATCAGGGACATATATCATGATCCTTGAGATATTCGCGATGTTTGACACCACAAAAGTAGAAATCAAGAAGGAGCATCAATAGTTGATGGTTGGTGAAACCACTAGTTTCAAGAAGGGCAAGGGCAAGAAGGGATACTTCATGAAACGGCAAATCAGCTGCTGCTCTAGTGAAGAAACCCAAGGTTGAACCCAAGCCCGAGACTAAGTGCTTCTGTAATAAGGGGAACAACCACTGGAGCAGAATTACCCTAGATACTTGGTAGATGAGAAGGCTGGCAAGGTCGATAGAAGTATATTGGATATACATTGTGTTAATGTGTACTTTACTAGTACTCCTAGTAGCACCATGGTATTAGATACCGTTTTGGTTGCTAAGTGTTAGTGAACTCGAAATAAAAGGCTGTGAAGTAAACGGAGACTAGCTAAAGGTGAGCTGGCGATATGTGTTGGAAGTTTTTCCCAAGCTTGATGTGATCAAGCATCGCACGCTCCCTCTACCATCGAGATTGGTGTTTGCGTTGAGCATAGACGTGATTGGATTATGTCTATCGCAATACGGTTATTCATTTAAGGAGAATAATGGTTACTCTGTTTATTTGAATAATACCTTCAATGGTCTTGCACCTAAAATGAATGGTTTATTGAATCTCGATCGTGGTGATACACATTTTCATGCCAAAGGTATAAGATAGTAATGATAGTACCACACAAATGTGGCACTGCAATTTGAGTCATATCGGTATAAAACGCATGAAGAAGCTCCATGTTGATGGATCTTTGGGCTCACTCGTTTTTGAAAAGTTTGAGACATGCGAACCATGTCTATTGGTGTATATGCATGAAGCAACTCCATGCAAATGGACCGTTTGGACTCACTTGATTTTGAATCACTTGAGACATGCAAATCATACCACATGGGCAAGATGACTGAAAGCCTCGTTTTCAGTAAAATGGAACTAGAAAGCAACTTGTTGGAAGTAATACATTTTGATGTGTGCAGTCCAATGAGTGCTGAGGCGTGTAGTGGATATCGTTATGTTCTTACTTCACAGATGATTTGAGTAGATGTTGAGTATATTTACTTGATGAATCACGAGTCTGAATTATTGAAAGGTTCAAGTAATTTCAGGGTGAAGGTGAGAGATCGTCGTGACAAGAGGATAAAATATCTATGATATGATCATAGAGATGAATATCTGAATTACGAGTTTGGCACAGAATTAAGACATTGTGGAAATTGTTTCACAACTAATATAGCCTGGAACACCATAGTGTGATGGTGTGTCCGAACATCATAACTGCACCCTATTGGATATGATGCATACCATGATGTCTCTTATCGAATTACCACGATAGTTTATGGGTTAGGCATTAGAGACAACCACATTCACTTTAAATAGGGCACCACGTAATTCCGATGAGATGACACCATATGAACTATGGTTTAGAGAAACCTAAGCTGTCATTTCTTAAAAGTTTGGGGCTGCGACGCTTATGTGAAAAAGTTTCAGGCTGATAAGCTCGAACCCAAAGCGGATAAATGCATCTTCATAGGACACCCGAAACAGTTTGGTATACCTCCTGTCTCAAATCCGAAAGCAATAAGGGATTGTTTCTAGAATCGGGTCCTTTCTCGAGGAAAATTTTCTCTCGAAAGAATTGAGTGGGAGGATGGTGGAGACTTGATGAGGTTATTGAACCGTCTCTTCAACTAGTGTGTGGCAGGGCACAGGGAGTTGTTCCTGTGGCGCCTACACCAATTGAAGTGGAAGCTTATGATAGTGATCATGAAACTTCAGATCAAGTCACTACCAAACCTTGTGGGATGACAAGGATGCGTACTACTTTAGAGTGGTACGTAATCCTGTCTTGGAAGTCATGTTGCTAGACAACAATGACCCTACGAGCTATGGAGAAGCGATGGTGGGCCTGGATTCCAAAATGGCTCGAGGCCATATAATTCGAGAGAGGATCCATGTATGAAAACAAAGTGTAGACTTTGGAAGAGCTACTTGATGGTCGTAAGGCTGTTAGGTACATATGGATTTTAAAAGGAAGACGAACAATGATGGTAAGTATCACCATTAAGAAAGCTCGACTTGTCGTTAAGATGTTTTCTGACAAGTTCAAGGAGTTGACTATGATGAGACTTTCTCACTCGTAGCGATGCTAAGAGTCTGTTGGAATTATATTAGCGATTACTACATTATTTATGAAATCTTGCAGATAGGATGTTAAAACATTGTTTCCTCAATGATTTTCTTGAGGAAAGGTTGTATGTGATACAACCGGAAGGTTTTGTCAATCCTAAAAGATGCTAATAAGTATGCAAAGCTCCAGCAATCCTTCTAAGGACTGGAGTAAGCATCTCGGAGTTGGAATGTATGCTTTGATGATGATCAAAGATTTTGGGTTTATACAAAGTTTATGAGAAACTTGTATTTCCAAAGAAGTGAGTGGGAGCACTATAGAATTTCCGAGTATATGTTGTTAACATGTTGTTGATCGGAAATGATGTAGAATTTCTGGAAAGCATGCAGAGTTATTTGAAAAGTGTTTTTCAATGGAAAACCTGGATTAGGCTACTTGAGTATTGAGCATTAAGATCTATAAGGATAGATCAAAACGCTTAATAGTACTTTCAAATGAATACATACCGTGACAAGATTTTGAAGGAGTTCAAAATGGATCGGCAAAGAAGGAGTTCTTGGCTGTGTTATAAGGTGTGAACATTGAGTAAGACTCGAAACCTGACCGCGGCAGAATAGAGAGAAAGGACGAAGGTCGTCCCCTATGCTTTAGACGTAGGCTCTACAGTATGCTATGCTGTGTACCGCACCTGAAGTGTGCCTTGCCATGAGTCAGTCAAGGGGTACAAGAGTGATCCAAGAATGGATCACAGGACAGCAGTCAAAGTTATCCTTAGTAACTAGTGGACTAAGGAATTTTCTCGATTATGGAGGTGGTAAAAGAGTTCGTCGTAAAAGGTTACACCGATGCAAACTTTGACACTAATCCAGATTATTCTGAGTAGTAAACTGGATTCGTATAGTAGAACAGTTATTTGGAATAGCTCCAAATAGAACGTGGTAGCTGCATCTGGGAGATGACATAGAGATTTGTAAAGCACACATGGATCTGAAAGATTCAGACCCATTGACTATAACATCTCTCACAAGCATAACATGATCAAACCCAGAACTCATCGAGTGTTAATCACATGGTAATGTGAACTAGATTATTGACTATAGTAAACTCTTTGGGTGTTAGTCACATGGGGATGTGACCTTGAGTGTTAATCACACATCGATGTGAACTGGATTATTAACTCTAGTGCAAGTGGGAGACTGTTGGAAATATGCCCTAGAGGCAATAATAAATTAGTTATTATTATATTTCCTTGTTCATGATAATCGTTTATTATCCATGCTAGAATTGTATTGATAGGAAACATAGATACATGTGTGGATACATAGACAACACCATGTCCCTAGTAAGCCTCTAGTTGACTAGCTCGTTGATCAATAGATGGTTACGGTTTCCTGACCATGGACATTGGATGTCGTTGATAATGGGATCACATCATTAGGAGAATGATGTGATGGACAAGACCCAATCCTAAGCCTAGCACAAGATCATGTAGTTCATATGCTAAAGCTTTTCTAATGTCAAGTATCATTTCCTTAGACCATGAGATTGTGCAACTCCCGGATACCGTAGGAGTGCTTTGGGTGTGCCAAACGTCACAACGTAACTGGGTGGCTATAAAGGTACACTACAGGTATCTCCGAAAGTGTCTGTTGGGTTGGCACGAATCGAGACTGGGATTTGTCACTCCTTGTAAACGGAGAGGTATCTCTGGGCCCACTCGGTAGGACATCATCATAATGTGCACAATGTGATCAAGGAGTTGATCACGGGATGATGTGTTACAGAACGAGTAAAGAGACTTGCCAGTAATTAGATTGAACAAGGTATCGGGATACCGACGATCGAATCTCGGGCAAGTATCATACCGATAGACAAAGGGAATTGTATACGGGATTGATTAAGTCCTTGACATCGTGGTTCATCCAATGAGATCATCGTGGAGCATGTGGGAGCCAGCATGGGTATCCAGATCCTGCTGTTGGTTATTGACCGGAGAGTTGTCTCGGCCATGTCTGCATGTTTCCCGAACCCGTAGGGTCTACACACTTAAGGTTCGATGATGCTAGGGTTATAGGGAAAGTATGTACGTGGTTACCGAATGTTGTTCGGAGTCCCGGATGAGATCCCGGACGTCACGAGGAGTTCCGGAATGGTCCGGAGGTAAAGATTTATATATGGGAAGTCCTGTTTTGGTCACCGGAAAAGTTTCGGGTTTTATCGGTAATGTACCGGGACCACCGGGAGGGTCCCGGTGGTCCACCAAGTGGGGCCACCAGCCCCGGAGGGCTGCATGGGCCAAGTGTGGGAGGGGACCAGCCCCAGGTGGGCTGGTGCGCCCCCCCCCCCCACCAAGGCCCAAGGCGCAAGGGAGAGTGGAAGGGGGCAAACCCTAGGCTCAGATGGGCCTAAGGCCCACCTAGTGGTGCGCCCCCCTCTCTCCCCCCTTGGCCGCCCCCCCAGATGGGATCTAGGGCTGGCCGCCACCCCTAGGGGTGGAAACCTAGGTGGGGGCGCAGCCCCTCCCCTCCCCCTATATATACTTGAGGTTTTGGGCTGCCAGAGACACGATTCAATCTCCTTCTTGGCGCAGCCCTACCCCTCTCCCTCCTCGTCTCTTGCGGTGCTTGGCGAAGCCCTGCTGGAGTACCACGCTCCTCCACCACCACCACGCTGTCGTGCTGCTGCTGGATGGAGTCTTCCCCAACCTCTCCTTCTCCCCTTGCTGGATCAAGGCGTAGGAGATGTCACCGGGCTATACGTGTGTTGAACCCGGAGGTGCCGTCCGTTCGGCACTAGGATCATCGGTGATTTGGATCACGACGAGTACGACTCCTTCAACCCCGTTCTCTTGAACGCTTCCGCTTAGTGATCTACAAGGGTATGTAGATGCACTCTCCTTCCCCTCGTTGCTGGTTTCTCCATAGATAGATCTTGGTGACACATAGGAAAATTTTGAATTTCTGCTACGTTCCCCAACACCCCTCTCTGATCCTCCCATAGCAGCAGAACGACCAGAGATGGTCGTCTTCTTCCTCTCCAGCAACCACGGACACCGCCTCTGTCTCGATCATTCCGATGCCACCAGGGCTTTTCGCACTCCATTCTATCCACCAGTAGCCTCCTGTTGCTCCCTCTAGTCCACCCGCGCACTCAATTTTGCTCAGGAGCCGCCGTAGGCAAAATCCTCATCTCACCCGACGCCGCCATCCGCCGGGAAGCTCACCGCCGGCGACTCCCTCCACTCCGGCGACCAAGGAGGGTACCCCCATGTTCGCCTCGACCTCCTGAGCTCGCATATGGCCTCGGTTTTCCAAGCGGAGCCGCCAATCGCTGGTGAGCATCACCGGAGCGCCGCCTCTGTTCAGCCGGAGAAGACGGCGCATGCGGCGACTAGTCAAACCTGACCAGCGGGCCAGGCGGGCCCACAGTCAGTGACGCATAACCCCCGCCGCATGGATAAGTGGAGACATGTACCGTGGAAGTTGTTTTCCAAGGGAAAGACGTATGCCATGGAATACGCCTTCGGCATCGTAGCCCTCCCGCGCGTCCACCGATTAGGCTCGGCTCAATAGCACCCGACGGCTATGTTCTGCCTACTGTGCACTTCTATCCCTCTCTCTGTTTTCTTTTTTAGCCTATTTCAAATAATTCCAGAGCGTTCATTTCTTATCCAAATTTGATGGTTCAAATTTCTACCTACTCCTAAATTCATATTCAATTTATCCATATAGGATGAACATTTTTCCTAAGCCTGTTTTTTGCTGGATCTACTAAATAGTCTATTTCCTTGATTATTCTAGCTTAGTAAATCCATAGGAAAATCATATGACTCCAAATGAATTTTTTTATTTTTCTGTTATTTCTCAAATTCCATCTAATTTATTTTAGTATTTATTTAAAAAAACTTCCAAGCAACTTTTATGTACTGTTTTGGAATTATGTGCTAATTAAAATATTCTGAAAATAGGAAATGGAGGGGAGATATAATTTTCAAAGTTTTTGGAGTGCACCCAATCTTTCTGCATGCTCAAGGTAAGCATCTCGAAAACATGATATGGTGAATGCATAGTTGTTCGTTTGCATGTAGAATTGAATTATGAATATGTGGAATTCATATAGAATTTTCATAGTATTAGTCATACATGCATGATTCCCTTTGATGGTATTTTATCTTCACTTAAACATGAAGTATAAGTGAGTACGGCTATTTTAATGTGCCATATGTGCCTCTGTTGGTCCATGCTAATTTGCAGGAAGAATTAGTCACGAGAAAAGTGACCGTGAGATTGAAATCTCGTTGTGATGAGAATGATCAGCGAGGGTATGTTGACACATACCAGGTGGTGACCCTGTTGGGTACTACCAAGGAATTGTATTGTGCTAACCACTACAGGAAAACTTAAACCTCCTGAGTTGACCATAGATTGAGTCTTGTTCCCGTAACCACCATACTTGATTCGTGCTACCACATGTCCCTGCCAAAGGTAGGTTATGGTTCAGTAAGTTGATAACCCCTTTCCGGCACACACCGTACAGAGAGGCCATAGGGAATGATACTATTGGTCCCAGTAGTCATGTCACTTGGTCTGGGGGCATGAATGGTTGGTCTGGGACTGAAGATGAATGTTCATGCTGTTGGTGGCCGTTGTGTGAGGCCTTCCCACTTAAAGTTTTACTTTATCATTGTCTTGGGTGATCCCTCGCTTGATGGATTAAAGCTGGTATGTGCGGGTCAGGTGTGTTTTCATCCCAAAGACAGTAATCAAAATTAGTTAACATCTCGGAGTTGACTAAAGAAATCCTTTACTTGTGGGTAAAGTGTACACCCTCTGCAGAGTTATATCTATTAGAATAGTTGTGTCCATGGTTAAGGAATACATTCTGGGTTGGTTAAATGTCGGTCTTAGTGTCAGTCTCCGGAGGAAATAATTAAATTGATCATGATCCATTTGCAGGATAATTATTGTCACTACTGGTGCCACTATGAATACTATTGTTGACATGAGTATTGTTGTGGACTAACCATTTCCTCTTATATGCAACTGTGAGTATTTCTTGGGATGGCTACTCCACCTGAATACTCATGTTATTTTCTTATAAGCCCTTTATGAGGCGTCGCTTCAGACACCCAACTATGGCATGTATTTTCAAGACCTCTCGTGGCGTCGCTTGAGTTCTCGGGCGGTCCGGTGTCGCCCGATTCTCTTTTAGACACCCATTTGACATTTCTCTTGGAATTTCTCGGGTGGTCCAACACCCGACGTTCTGTTTCATTTCTTTGATTTACTAATAACATGACTTATTTATCCTTCCACACCGTATGAATATTTTTCATGCCATGCTTTAATTCTTAGTCAGCACTTGTATATAGTTTAATTCATCATGAGCATATGCATCCGGTATATCTTTTGTTCTTGATGTTTGTGAGTAGATTCAAACATACTCACTGGCTTGTCCCTGGCTATTGTCTTGGCCAGATCATGACTTAGAGAGGAGCACTACGAAGACACCTCGCAACCTAGGATTCGGAGCCACGCAGGATAGGAGTTATCCAGGTCAGATGTTCCTGTGGGAATGGAGTCCCATCAACATTGGAGATCCACTAGTCACTTCCGTCATCCACCACTAGAGATCCTTGTTGTTTTCATTGGACCTTTGTGGTCTTGTATCCAATTTCTTGTAATTGCTTGGAATTCTATATCAAGGAAATGTCCACCAGCAATAGTAATCCTGGGGCTGGTGATGACACAGGGGTTGTTTACTAGGATTTATGTCCCAGAAACCCAACCCCCACACTTCAACCCTAGTTTATGCATTGCTTCGTAAGGGGTTTATTTGGATCCACATGTTTCATGCTATGGTTAGGTTTATCTTAATTCTTCTTTCGTAGTTGCAGATGCTTGCGACAGGGGTTAATCATAAGTGGGAGGCTTGTCCAAGTAAGGACAACACCCAAGAACCGGTCCACCCACATATCAAATTATCAAAGTAACGAATGCGAATCATATGAGCATGATGAAAACTAACTTGACAACAATTCCCATGTGTCCTCGAGAGTGCTTTGCTTTATATAAGAGTTCATCCAGGGCTCCAGGCTTATCCTTTGCTACAAAAAGGATTGGGCCACCTTGCTGCACCTTAGTTACTTTTGTTACTTGTTACCCGTTACGAATTATCTTATCACACAACTATCTGTTACCGACAATTTCAGTGCTTGCAGAGAATACCTTGCTGAAAACCGCTTGCCATTTCCTCCTGCTCCTCATTGGGTTCGACACTCTTACTTATTGGAAGGACTAGGATAGATCCCCTATACTTGTGGGTCATCAAGACTCTTTTCTGGCGCTATTGTCGGGGAGTGAAGCACCTTTGATGAGTGGAATTTGGTAAGGAAACATTTATATTATGTTCTGCAATTTACTATCACTTGTCACTATGGAAATTAATCCTTTGAGGGGCTTGTTCGAGGTATCTTTGCTACCTCTTGAGCACTGCGTTGGTTTTCCCCGAAGAGGAAGGGATGATGCAGCAAAGTAGCGTAAGTATTTCCCTCAGTTTTTGAGAACCAAGGTATCAATCCAGTAGGAGGCTACGCGCGAGTCCCTCGTACCTGCACAAAACAAATAAATCCTCGCAACCAACGCAAATAGGGGTTGTCAATCCCTATAAGGCCACTTACGAGAGTGAGATCTGATAGATATGATAAAGATAATATTTTTGGTAATTTTATGATAAAGATGCAAAGTAAAATAAAGGCAAAGTAAATAGCAAAGGAAATAACTAGGTAGTAGGAGATCAACATGATAAAGATAGACCCGGGGGCCATAGGTTTCACTAGTGGCTTCTCTCGAGAGCATAAGTATTCTACGGTGGGTGAACAAATTACTGTTGAGCAATTGACAGAATTGAGCATAGTTATGAGAATATCTAGGTATGATCATGTATATAGGCATCACGTCCGAGACAAGTAGACCGACTCCTGCCTGCATCTACTACTATTACTCCACTCATCGACCGCTATCCAGCATGCATCTAGAGTATTAAGTTAAAAATAGAGTAACGCCTTAAGCAAGATGACATGATGTAGAGGGATAGACTCATGCAATATGAAGAAAACCCCATCTTGTTATCCTCGATGGAAACAATACAATACGTGCCTTGCTGCCCCTACTGTCACTGGGAAAGGACACCGCAAGATTGAACCCAAAGCTAAGCACTTCTCCCATTGCAAGAAAGATCAATCTAGTAGGCCAAACCAAACTGATAATCCGAAGAGACTTGCAAAGATAACCAATCATACATAAAAGAATTCAGAGAAGATTCAAATATTATTCATAGATAGACTTGATCATAAACCCACAATTCATCGGTCTCAACAAACACACCGCAAAAAGAAGATTACATCGAATAGTTCTCCACAAGAGAGGGGGAGAACATTGTATTGAGATCCAAAAAGAGAGAAGAAGCCATCTAGCTACTAACTATGGACCCGTAGGTCTGAGGTAAACTACTCACACTTCACCGGAGAGGCTATGGTGTTGCTGTAGAAGCCCTCCGTGATCGATGCCCCCTCCGGCGGAGCTCCGCAATAGGCCCCAAGATGGGATCTCATGGATACAGAAAGTTACGACGGTGGAATTAGGTTTTGGGCTCCGTATCTGATCGTTTGGGGGTACGTGGATATATATAGGAGGAAGGAGTACGTTGGTGGAGCAACAGGGGGCCCACGAGGGTGTGGAGGGCACGCCTGGGGGGGGGGGGGGGGTAGGCGCGCCCCCTACCTCGTGGCCTCCTCTTTTCTTTCTTGACGTAGGGTCCAAGTCTCCCGGGTCTTGTTCGTTGAGAAAATCATGTTCCCGAAGGTTTCATTCCGCTTGAACTCCGTTTGATATTCCTTTTCTTCGAAACCCTAAAACAGGCAAAAAAACGGCAATTCTAGGCTAGGACTCCGGTTAATAGGTTTGTCCCAAAAATAATATAAAAGTGGATAATAAAGCCCAATAATGTCCAAAACAGTAGATAATATAGCATGGAGCAATCAAAAATTATAGATACGTTGGAGACGCATCCCCAAGCTTAATTCCTGCTCGTCCTCGAGTAGGTAAATGATAAAAACAGAATTTTTGATGCAGAGTGTTGCTTGGCATAATTTTAACGTAATTCTTCTTAATTGTGGTATGAATATTCAGATCCGAAAGATTCAAGACAAAAGATCATATTGACATAAAAATAATAATACTTCAAGCATACTAAGTAAGCAATTATGTCTTCTCAAAATAACATGGCTAAAGAAAGTTATCCCTACAAAATCATATAGTCTGGCTATGCTCCATCTTCACCACACAAAATATTTAAATCATGCACAACCCCGATGACAAGCCAAGCAATTGTTTCATACTTTTGACATTCTTAAAACTTTTTCAATTTTCATGCAATACATGAGCGTGAGCCATGGATATAGCACTATAGGTGGAATAGAATGGTGGTTTTGGAGAAGACAAAAATGGAGAAGATAGTCTCACATCAACTAGGTGTCTCAACGGGCTATGGATATGCCCATCAATAGATATCAATGTGAGTGAGTAGGGATTGCCATGCAACGGATGCACTAGAGCTATAAGTATATGAAAGCTCAACAAAAGAAACTAAGTGGGTGTGCATCCAACTTGCTTGCTCATGAAGACCTAGGGCATTTGGAGGAAGCCCATCATTGGAATATACAAGCCAAGTTCTATAATGAAAAATTCCCACTAGTATATGAAAGTGATAACTTGAGAGACTCTCTACTATGAAGATCATGGTGCTACTTTGAAGCACAAGTGTGGTAAAAGGATAGTAGCATTATCCCTTCTCTCTTTTTCTCTCATTTTTTTATTTGGGCCTTTTCTCTTTTTTATGGCCTCTTTTCTTTCTTTCTTTTTATTTTTCGTCCGGAGTCTCATCCCGACTTGTGGGGGAATCATAGTCTCCATCATCCTTTCCTCACTGGGACAATGCTCTAATAATGGCGATCATCACACTTTTATTTTTCTTACAACTCAACAATTACAACTCAGTACTTAGAACAAAATATGACTCTATATGAATGCCTCCGGCGGTGTACCGGGATATGCAATGAATCAAGAGTGACACGTATGAAAGAATTATGAATGGTGGCTTTGCCACAAATACGATGTCGACTACATGATCATGCTAAGCAATATGTCAATGATGGAGTGTGTCATAATAGACGGAACGGTGGAAAGTTGCATGGCAATATATCTCGGAATGGCTATGGAAATGCCATAATAAGTAGGTATGGTGGCTGTTTTGAGGAAGGTATATGGTGGGTATATGATATCGGCGAAAGGTGCGCGGTATTAGAGAGGCTAGCAAAGGTGGAAGGGTGAGAGTGCGTATAATCCATGGACTCAACATTAGTCATAAAGAACTCATATACTTATTACAAAAATCTACAAGTTATCAAAGCAAAGTATTAGCGCATGCTCCTAGAGGGATAGATTGGTAGGAAAAGACCACCGCTCGTCCCCGACCGCCACTCATACGGAAGACAATCAATAAATAAATCATGCTTCGACTTCATCACATAACGGTTCACCATATGTGCATGCTACGGAATCACTGCTTCAACACAAGTATTTCTCAAATTCACAACCACTCAACTAGCACAACTTTAATATCACCATCTTCATATCTCAAAACAATAATCAAGCATCGAACTTCTCATAGTATTCAACACACTCATAAGAAAGTTTTATTATTAATCTTGTGTGCCAAGAATATTAGGATTTTAAGCAAATTACCATGATATTAAAAATAATCTAAGTGAAGCATGAGAGATCAATAGTTTCTATAAAACAAATCCACCAAAGTGCTCTAAAAGATATAAGTGAAGCACTAGAGCAAAATTATATAACTCAAAAGATATAAGCGAAGTACATAGAGTATTCTAACAAATTCCAAATCATGTATGGCTCTCTCAAAAGGTGTGTACAGCAAGGATGATTGTGGTAAACTAACAAATAAAGATCCAAATAATACAATACGGTCCAAGCAAAACACATATCATGTGGAGAATAAAAATATAGCTCCAAGTAAAGTTACCGATAGATGTAGACGAAAGAGGAGATGCCTTCCGGGGCATCCCCAAGCTTTGGCTTTTAGGTGTCCTTAGATTATCTTGGGGTGCCATGGGCATCCCCAAGCTTAGCTCTTGCCACTCCTTGTTCCATAATCCATCAAATCTTTACCCAAAACTTGAAAACTTCACAACACAAAACTTAAAGTAGAAAATCTCGTGAGCTCCGTTAGCGAAAGAAAATAAAAGACCACTTCAAGGTACTGTAATGAACTCATTATTTACTTATATTGGTGTTATACCTACTGTATTCCAACTTCTCTATGGTTTATAAACTATTTTACTAGCCACAGATTCATCAAAATAAGCAAACAACACACGAAAAACAGAATCTGTCAAAAACAGAATAGTCTGTAGTAATCTGTAGCTAGCGCAAGATCTGGAACCCCAAAAATTCTAAAATAAATTGCTAGACGTGAGGAATTTATCTATTAATCATATTCAGAAAGAATTAACTAAATAGAACTTTCCAAATAAAAATGACAGTAGTTCTCGTGAGCGCTAAAGTTTCTGTTTTTTACAGCAAGTTCAACAAGACTTTCCCCAAGTCTTCCCTACGGTTCTACTTGGCACAAACACTAATTAAACACAAAAAACACAACCAAAACAGAGGATAGATAAATTATTTATTACTAAACAGGAGCAAAAAGCAAGGAATAAAAATAAAATTGGATTGCCTCCCAACAAGCGCTATCGTTTAACGCCCCTAGCTAGGCATAACAAGCAAGGATAGATCTAGGTATTGCCATCTTTGGTAGGCCATCCATAAGTGGCTCTCATAATAGATTCATAAGGTAATTTAATTTTATTTCTAGGAAAGTGTTCCATTCCTTTCCTTAATGGAAATTGGAATCTAATATTTCCTTCCTTCATATCAATAATTGCACCAATCGTTCTAAGGAAAGGTCTACCAAGAATAATAGGACATGAAGGATTGCAATCTATGTCAAGAACAATAAAATCTATGGGCACATAATTCCTATTTGAAACAATAAGAACATCATTAATTCTTCCCATAGGTTTCTTAATAGTGGAATCCGCAATGTGCAAATTTAAAGAGCAATCATCAAAATCACGAAAACCTTACAATTCACACAAAGTTTTTGGAATCGTGGAAACACTAGCACACAAATCACATAAAGCATAGCATTCATGATATTTAATTTTAATTTTAATAGTTGGTTCCCACTCATCATAAAGTTTTCTAGGGATAGAAACTTCCAATTCAAGTTTTTCTTCATAAGATTGCATCAAGGCATCAACGATATGTTTAGTAAACGCTTTATTTTGACTATAAGCGTGAGGAGAATTTAGCACGGATTGCAACAAGGAAATACAATCAATCAAAGAGCAATTTTCATAGTTAAATTCCTTGAAATCCATAATAGTGGGTTTAGCAACATCTAGGGTTTTAATTTCTTAAATCCCACTTTTATCAAATTTAGCATCAAGATCAACAAATTCCGAATTCTTGGAACGCCTTCTAGGTAAAGGTGGATCATATTCAGTCCCATCATTATCAAGATTCATATTGCAAAACAAAGATTTAATAGGGGACACATCAATAACTTTTAGATCTTCATCATTATTTTCATAGCAATCCGGTTTAGCGGCCATCTTATTAACTAAGGTAGCCTGCTTATCTGAAATTTTAGCAGTTAATTTCTCAAGATGAGAAATTTGGGATCTCAAACCATCGAATTCTTTAGACATATCATCAAGCTCTTTATTCATAAAATTCATAAAACTTTTCAGTTCTTTAAGCTCGTTTCTGAAGAAACTATTATGTTCAAATTGCAAAACCATAAAACTCCTGACATTATTTTTGATCTCTTCTAGCCTTTTAAGGTGGAGATCACCAAATTTAGGTAGAGCCATTGAGGCAAGCAAGCAACCAAACACACAAGCAAACAAAAAGCAAGCGGGCAAAAAGAGGCAAATAGAGAAAGCGAGGGAGGATAGAGAGAGAGGGCAAATAAAATGGCAAGGGTGAAGTGGGGGAGAGGAAAACGAGAGGAAAATAGCAAATAATGTAATGCGGGAGATAAGGGTATGTGATGGGTACTTGGTATGTTGACTTTTGCAAAGACCTCCCCGACAACGGCGCCAGAAATCCTTCGTGCTACCTCTTGAGCACTGCGTTGGTTTTCCCCGAAGAGAAAGGGATGATGCAGAAAAGTAGCGTAAGTATTTCCCTCAGTTTTTGAGAACCAAGGTATCAATCCAGTAGGAGGCTACGCGTGAGTCCCTCGTACCTGCACAAAACAAATAAATCCTCACAACCAACGCAAATAGGGGTTGTCAATCCCTATAAGGCCACTTACGAGAGTGAGATCTGATAGATATGATAAAGATAATATTTTTGGTAATTTTATGATAAAGATGCAAAGTAAAATAAAGCTAAAGTAAATAGCAAAGGAAATAACTAGGTAGTAGGAGATCAATATGATAAAGATAGACCTGGGGGCCATAGGTTTCACTAGTGGCTTCTCTCGAGAGCATAAGTATTCTACGGTGGGTGAACAAATTACTGTTGAGCAATTGACAGAATTGAGCATAGTTATGAGAATATCTAGGTATGATCATGTATGTAGGCATCACGTCCGAGACAAGTAGACCGACTCCTGCCTGCATCTACTACTATTACTCCACTCATCAACCGCTATCCAGCATGCATCTAGAGTATTAAGTTAAAAACAGAGTAACGCCTTAAGCAAGATGACATGATGTAGAGGGATAGACTCGTGCAATATGAAGAAAACCCCATCTTGTTATCCTCGATGGCAACAATACAATACGTGCCTTGCTGCCCCTATTGTCATTGGGAAAGGACACCGCAAGATTGAACCCAAAGCTAAGCACTCCTCCCATTGCAAGAAAGATCAATCTAGTAGGCCAAACCAAACTGATAATTCGAATAGACTTGCAAAGATAACCAATCATACATAAAATAATTCAGAGAAGATTCAAATATTATTCATAGATAGACTTGATCATAAATCCACAATTCATCGATCTCAACAAACACACCGCAAAAAGAAGATTACATCGAATAGTTCTCCACAAGAGAGGGGGAGAACATTGTATTGAGATCCAAAAAGAGAGAAGAAGCCATCTAGCTACTAACTATGGACCCATAGGTCTGAGGTAAACTACTCACACTTCATCAGAGAGGCTATGGTGTTGATGTAGAAGCCCTCAGTGATCGATGCCCCCTCCGGTGAAGCTCCGGAACAGGCCCCAAGATGGGATCTCGTGGGTACATAAAGTTACGGCGGTGGAATTAGGTTTCTGGCTCCGTATCTGATTGTTTGGGGGTACGTGGATATATATAGGAGGAAGGAGTACGTCGTGCCTAGGGGGGGTAGGCGCGCCCCCTACCTCGTGGCCTCCTCTTTTCTTTCTTGACGCAGGGTCCAAGTCTCCCGGGTCTTGTTCGTTGAGAAAATCACGTTCCCGAAGGTTTCATTCCGTTTGGACTCCGTTTGATATTCCTTTTCTACGAAACCCTAAAACAAGCAAAAAAACAGCAATTCTGGGCTGGGCCTCCGGTTAATAGGTTAGTCCCAAAAATAATATAAAAGTGGATAATAAAGCCCAATAATGTCCAAAACAGTAGATAATATAGCATGGAGCAATCAAAAATTATAGATACATTGGAGACATATCAATCTTCACCTCGACCGATAGAGCAATAAGTTGCTCCTCAACCTATTGAACCTACTGAAAGTATTTATTATGAAATTCCTTTGGGTATGATAGATAAACTGCTAGCCAATCCTTATGCAGGAGATGGAACACTACATCTTGATATGCATCTAATCTATGTGGATGAAGTTTGTGGATTCACTACTGCAGGATCGTCCAGAAAGGTGAAACGTTCCCTACCGAAACCATCAGGCTTGTTGTGAGAAGCTCTGGTTTGTGAGAAGCATATCCCCAAACCTACCCTAAATGGGACAAAAAATTTACCATGGCATGTTGATGCCACTCCATGACAGCATGCCAAGTTTCATGAATTTCAGACGAGCTTTGGATTTACTAGAATTTAAAAACCAGGTATCTCAATGTTTGCAGTCGAGTGACGGTGGTAGGGTATTTAACATTCATTCCCATTTCTTGCATGGGACCTAAGCAGGCAACTAAGGACACAAATTAGAATTTTCAACTAATTTATATGCATTAGATCATGTGCCTGTAGTTAAAGTTTGAATTATCCACCTAAATGCATAGAAAACTCAGTTAATGTATAAAAATGTCCAAGCGAACCCCGAAAAATCCCAAAACTTGACACAACACTCCTATTGTTCTATGTTGACACTAGGAAAAAATTTGAAGTCAAGAAGAGGCAACGGATATCGTTTCGTCCAGAAAGGTGAAACGTTCCCTACCGAAACCATCACACTTGTTGTGAGAAGCTCTGGTTTATGAGAAGCTTATACCCAAACCTGCCCCAAATGGGACAAAAAATTTACCACAGCATGTTGCTGCCGCTCCATGATAGCATGCCAATTTTCATGAATTTCAGACAAGTTTTGGATTTGCTAGAATTTAAAAAGCAGGTATCTCAATGTTTGCCGGAGAGCCACGGTGTCGTGGTGTTCGAATTTCATCCCCATTTCTTCCATGGGACATAAGCATAAACCCATGGAAACATATATGATTTTACAACCCATGTTGGTGCACCGTAGCATGTGCATGTAGTTTAATTTTGAATTGTGCACCTGAAATGGCTAGAAAACCAATTTAATGTATAAAATGTTCAAATGAACCCTGAATAATTCCAATTCTTCTAAGACACACATATAGTTGCATGTTCACTTCAGATAAAAGGTCTAGCAATTCAAGCACCGTCCATTGCCATTGTGAATTATGTAATTCAAATCAAGATGAAAAATCAAGTAGATCGCACATAGTTTATTATCACCAACCGTGTGAGATGCAGCACAAAATATCCTGGAGCACCGTTGGTGTATAGTACGCCTATGGCTTACGCAAGAAGGTGCATCGGCTACAGTCTACAGCCGGCGTCTCAAGCACACTAGCTCGCTCCCCAAATATCATTTCATTGTTCAATAGACACCGGTGAAAGATGGGCACATGGACCCGCGTCGTGAGGGAAACTTCAGTGGCTCACTCCGGCAAGAGCGTGGCCGCAGCCACCATGCGCGTGCTAACAAGGTGTATGAGCGCGGCCGCAATCTGTGACCGGGCGGCCAAGGCAGCCCAAACAGCCGTTGTTGCTTCTCAGGTGGCGGTAGCAACATCTGCCTCGAGGATAGCAACTAGCGAGAGCAGCACAGCAGCTATCCGTTCCGCAGCGGTGGCCTTAGACCTGATGGAGGCCGCCCACGAACATGTTGAGGCCGCCCACGCCTAGCTCCTGGCAGTCACCTCACAAATTGAACAAAGCTTCTCTGACAACGGTCGGCAACCCACAACCGAAGAGCTGGCAATCGCCGAGAGCGTTCGAGCAGCCGTCCGTTCCTCCATCGCATACCTTGCAACGACGGAGCCCGTCCAAGCCCATATCACGGCCGCCCATGCCCAGCTCGTGGCGGCCTTTCCCAAAGAGATGGCTGACACGGATGGTGAGATGCTTGCTGAGTATGGTGCGATGGATGCCATGGAGCCCCTTCCCTAGGAGACCGTCAGGCGCGAGCTGGACATGGAGGCGGAGATCGACGAGCACCAGCCGTAGTAGTAGTCTTTGTTTTGTTTAATTAAGAGCGCCGATCTTTAATTTGTTAGAGTAATGTTTAGGTCAACTAGCTATGTTTAATTGTTGAACTTGATCGATTAAGAAGTGTGGGTGTCCTGTAGTCTCCTTTGTGTACCCAAATTATGCAATGATGTGGATGACCACTGTAACCATGGAAGTTCGAACCAAAATGTTTGACGTTCAAACTCATCACACACGGGTTAAGTTGTCTGAATCGTTTGTGATGTTCACATATCGTACGTAATTCTGAATAAGGGACCGTGTATGATGACACTTTGCGCGCCATTTTTTCGCTGAAGCGATTCCGAATTTTTGGCTTCCGCAGAAATATCTACATCCCCGCCTCCCCCTTACCAAAAGCCACATTTCCCCTGTTTCCGCCTTCCTTTCCAAGTTGAAACCTTCACTCCTTGCTTGCAGCGCCGCCTCCTCGCCAGCGACCCTCCTTCATGCTGCTCGGCCTCATCTATCCAGGCAGGTAATCCGCACCCGACCCCCATCCTCCTCCTCCTTCCACATCCCACATGCCCCGACTGCCGGCGCGAGCGCGACACCTTCCACCCAAATCACCGGCCCCTCCACCAAATAAGCGCCGCCCTAAGCCATGGTGCACGCCGTATAGCCAGGATCTCAAGGAGCATTTGGCAGCGGAGAAGCAAATAGCGGCCGCACGTGCGGATAAGGTCGCGATGGCTGCCATTCGTGCCGACCCCCAGATCTTGGAGGAGCGCCTTGCCATTTGCTAGCTACATCAGTTAAGCATGCTCGGTTTACCCGTTGCGTGTGCTGCTCCTGCCTTTCCTTCACAAATTCTAGTGAATTGTGCTATCTAATTTTACCATGCAATCTGTTGCTCTAGTGTATATGTTCTATATGTCGTGTAGTGTGGTGCTCACTTATTAACTGTTTTGTTAATTAGTTATCGTCTTCAGTTAACTATTTGGTTCAATTATGCAAATGTGATGTTCAATTCTTCAAGTTGCAATTTTGTATTGTCTTCCATGTGAGAAATAAATCGAATTTATCTTTACAAAATACATGAGAAATGAATACAATTGCAATATTTCCAAGTTGTCAAGCATGCTTGGTTTGGTTATACATTGTGCAATGTGGTGCTCAGTTAATGTTTGGTTCATTTGTGTTGTGGCATTTAGTTAACTGCTTGGTTCAATTCTGCAATGCGGTGTTCAATAGTTGTGGGTGCATTCTGTTATTGTATACCATGTTAGGAATAAATTGAATTTGGTTGTGGTAAATACATGATAAACAAATACAATTGCTACAATTGGATGTAGTTAACTATTTGGTTAACTGCCTGATCTTCTATTAGGAGTATGTTATATTGTGCAATATGGTGGTAAATTAATGTTTGGTTCATTTGTTGTGGTCTTTAGTTAATGCTTGGTTCAATTCTGCAATGCGATGTCCAATTGTCGTGGGTAGAATTTTGTTTTGTTGTGCATCTGAGGAATAAATCGAATTTGGCTGCACTTAATACATGAGAAATATATAAAAGTTCTATATTTCCTAGTTCTCAATCATGCTTGGTTAGGATAAATGGGTTTTCCATGTGGCTTGAATTAATCTGATGAATATGCAATGTGCTTATTTTTCATCAACATATTTTACCGATAGCATGCGAACCCTTACTTAACTTGATGACTAACTACCATATATGTGTTGCAGGGAAATAATGGGAAGCACTGAGGTTTACAATCGAGGTTAGCGCGTGCATGGTCTGTTGTCTAATAGCACATTATTGTGCAATTGCAGGAACCATTCTAATATGTAGGTTTTTAACAATTTGGTCTTGCACATGTAGGTCCTACTGTCAAAGGTTTTGAACCACTGTTTGAACCTTTTTGCATATGGGGAAATGAGTTGTCTATGAATATCAATCAAATCAAGAAACTCAGAAAGATTGTTAGGATAAAGAAATTAGCGACAAAAACAACAAGATCTTTGTCTGCACAATAAAGAAGATATCATTTCACTACAAGATGGTATTAACAATTATACCTTGCCTTTTTTATTCCTTTGCCTCATTTCAAATATAGAGAAGATATTTATGCACATCCTTGTTTTCAGGCCTTTCCAAAGAAATTCACTGATGATTACCTCTCAAACCACCTCTATGGTCAGGAGGCGAGGAAGGTTTTCATACAACACCCATGGTTCAATATTGAAGTGTTCCTGAAGAGGACAAAGGACAGACGATCAATCATCCATAGGCACTAGCCTAAAGTTGCAAAGACCTTCACCATGAATGAAGGCTCGATATTCACCTTTCGCTTCAACAGTTTTCCAGATGAGATGCATCTGTCTATAAACCGTCTATGATGCTAATTTCGAAAGGTTCTACATGTTGCATGTGAAACTTGGTGCTGGTGCAGTTGTGTAATGGGGTAGCTGAGTGCTGAAGCTATATCATGTTGTTCTGATGTATTTCAATTATGAAATTCTGCTTCCTTAAAATGGAAATGAAATATATTATGTGCTTAATATGAATGTCAATTAGTTTAATAAATGGATTATTAATAATAGGGTAATTAGCCTGCTAATGGCGAATTAGCATGCTAACTGGGTTTTGCTATTGCAAACGGTTATTGAAAAAATACCATGGGCGATGACCTCAGGCAACACACACAGTTTTGGAATAAACTATGTTGGATCAATGAACAATCACACACGACTTTCTCTTGAAAACTGTTTGCATTAGGCCACCTTGCGTAAACATTTACCACATAAAAACTGTGTGTGATGGACAACCTTTGCCACACAGTTTCTTCTATGGACCGTGTGTGATGCATTCAATAACGAAACGATAAAATTGTTAATATCGTGTGCAATGGCAACACTATCGAAAACGATTTAACGGGAAAAATTGTGCGTGATGTACCTGTGAACAGAAACGTTTTCCTTGGAGTGACTTTGTGGGATGTACAAACGAACGAAAACGTTTAGTTGGGACTGATTGTGTGGGATGTACTTGCGACCGGAAACAATTTCGCATGTATAATTGTATTTTTAGCTCTATTGTACGTATTTACGTATTTGAGCACTCGTCGGTCGCACACGAACTCATTTTGCCGAGCGTGTGTGCCAATAGGGCATATCCCCGACGGTTGTTGGGTCGTGTGGGAAGGACACCCCTATCGTCGTCACTCACTAGGCGACGGTTCCAAATGTCATCGTGGAAAGGGGTTAAGAACCGTTTGTATAGCACCGACGCGTACTAGTGATTATTTAAGCTTGCAGGTTTGCCCGAGGATGATGTCAATAAGAAGGTCTTCCCTTTATCTTTGAAGGGAAAGGCATTGACATGGTATAGGCTATGTGATGTTGTTGGATCTTGGAACTACAACCGATTGAAATTGGAATTCCATTAGAAGTTTTATCCTATGCATCTAGTTCATCGTGATCATAATTATATATATAATTTTTGCCCTCGTGAAGGAGAAAGTATCGCTCAAGCTTGGGGGAGGCTTAAGTCAATGTTATATTCATGCCCCAATCATGAGCTCTCAAGAGAAATTATTATTCAGAATTTTTATGCTCAGCTTTCTTGTAATGATCAATCCATGCTCGATACTTCTTGTATTGGTTTTTTATGAAGAAGACTATTGAATTCAAATGAGATTTATTGGAAAGAAATAAACGCAACTATGAAGATTGGGTACTCGACGAAGGTAATGACTTAGGTATAAACCTTAAGTTTGATTGTGTTAAATCTTTCATGGATACCGATGCTTTTCGTGAATTTAGCACTAAATATGGACTTGCACTACTGCAGGATGGTCCAAACGTGACACTCGAATCAGAGACCCTTCAACGAAACTGTGTGTGATGCAATAATCACAAACGGTGGTGTAAAAACCATCAAAAAAGTTGCAAAACATTTGCGATGGTGGCGACATCAAACACGGTTCATATTAGATTTGCGTGTGCGATGAGTGGCAAAAGGTTAATACAGAAGAACTGTTTGTGATGATGCAGAACAACAGAAACGGGGAGCCAGATGAGGGTGTGTGCGATATATGACATACAGTTCACTAGGATGAATTGTGTGTGATTAGGCAACATAATGGAAACGGTTCAACTGAACAAGATCTGTGTGATACACAGCAAACAGGTCCATAATCAGAAATGTGTGCGAAGACCAATAATAATACAGATGATTGTTGCTAATAAGCCGTGTGATTTGCTCTGTCTATAGAAGAATAACATGTGTGTATATATAACTGAAATAAACATCCAATTACATAAGTGACTATACAGATCATTCGCACACACCTCAATAAACAATTGCATGCATTCTAAAGTAGGAGAAACGATCGTCTAGTCATCTACTTCTTGTGATGCTCCCGCCACTACTATGTGGCTTGATCCCTCGCCTGGGGCAGGAAGAAGATAGTTCCTCATGTGAATGATCCAACATCTCATAGCTTGTTGTACGCATCCTTGGCCGCATACTTGACGTGTTATTCATCCAGTCTCTCATGCCAAACACCGTGCCAGGCGTTCTTGTCCTTCTTGCTCTCTTCCTTCATCTTTGCGTAGTAGGGGTCGATGATGGCCAAGGCAAGGTCAACCACGGAGTTCAGTTTGTTGTTGTCGTTGCCCCAAACCTTGTAGTGGTGTTGTATGTTGACAAGATTCGGGCATTTCAAGCCCGGAACCTTGAGCGCTTTTAGATCGTTGGTGGTGTCCACAGTAGCGAAACTGTAATCGGAGCTGTTGATAAACCTGGAGAAATGCTCGCAAGGCCTTGTGGCCAGGTGATAGTGGTAGACAAGGACGTCATATCGCATGCACAACTGGGCGACGACAACCATCTGATCGTGCCCGGCACGACCCATGGTGTAATAGAGGTCGAAGCCGACCACTTGGTACTTGTCCTCGACAAGGAACTGCTCCATAGTTTGGATGGAGCTCTCCACCGAGACCGGATCATTCATGTACAGCACCGAAAGAGCCTTCCCCCTCACGTGGATGTCCATGACGTGATGCGTGGTGAACTTCCCGTCGTTGTCGTCGTCGGCCGCTGGGAGCGCCATTGGAACCACGGGGAGCGCCATTGGAACCACTAGATGTCCTATCTGTATGTGTCGTCGTGGGTGTGCTTATTGTGTCGTGTGACGTGAGAGATGAAGGTAAATGGCCGCATGAATGAAAGCGAGGCGGGCGACCTGGATTCTCGGCGCGTCTGCATGGCAGTTTTTGCAGCGGGTAACTGCACCGTCGCGCCGCGCTCGGCGCAGCCGCATGCACACGAACATGGGTGATTGTGCCGGACCCAAACACTGGCAACGCGTGTGGAGGGATGAGGGCAGTGCACCTAGAGGGACGCAAGAGTAGAGCGCGCCGCGGCCACCTCAACCGCAAGCAACCACACGCATAGAGCTGTTGAACACGCAGGAAATGGTCGCCTACAAGCCGGCTGACAGTTGCGTCGTTGCATAGAGAGCGGCCGTGTGCTACTACCTCTGTCTTGGTCTATACTCCTCTTTCTATTCTGTGCCATACTTTGCCCTTAAATTTAACCAACAAAATGTTAATGCATGTTATAAAAACTATATAATTGGAAACTATGTTCAAATACGAATCCAACTATATAATCTTTGGTGACATGCATTCGTATTTTATTAGTTAAATCCTACTTATAAACCAAGATGGGGGTATAGTAGGTAATTAAACCACAAACATTTTTTTGTATTAACCATATGTGTACGTGTCCTTTCGTCCTCCTCTCGCACGTCTTGTCACCCTGCTGCCGCAGACGACTTACAACGCAAGCTTGCGCAGCGCGCGGGGGCGTTCTTTTGGCCAAATGGTGGCTCGAAGTGGCGGCAATGAATCGTTGGTGACCCCATTCCCGCGCAACCTCGCAAGTTACCGCGCAAGTTTCCCGCCCGACTCGGTGAAGTCCCCCAAAATCCCAATGCTTGCCGACCTGCTAAATAAACCTTCACGACCGGCGAGTCCTGCATCGCATTTTTCCCTCCCTTCTTGTAGCTTATCTCGCTTGCTTCTCCCACAATCGCCAATGGGACCAGTCCGTTGTCGTCGCTCAGCCACTCCGCCATCATCAGAGGACAGCACCGGCTGGGAGGCTACACCGCGGCGGCGGCGCAGTCCCCGGCGTAGTGTAGTGCGCGTGGTGTCCCTGTTGGGTGTGCGCGGAACACCCACCACACGCTCCGCCACCGCTGCCCGTCGGCTGCTGTTGCCGGCAGCCGTTGCCACCACACCACCATCGAAAGCCAGGGCCATCACCCGCTCCGCCACTACGGCCCGAAGGCGGGAGGTGGCCATCGTGGCCGCCACCCCACTCCGGCCATCACCCGCTCCGCCACAGCTGCCCGAAGGCGTGAGGTGGTGGTCATGGCTGCCTCCCCATCGTCGGCCATCGTGGCCGCCAGCCCACCGTCGACCATCGGGGTCATCACCCACTCTGCCACCGCCGCCCGAAGGCGGGAGGCGGAGGTGGAGGCCCACACGTGTGTCAACGACCTTGCGTGCTACACCAGGTTCCAGCGAGAGGAGGAGGAGCGCCTCATCGAGAATGCAAAGAGCCTTACCGCCACCGTAGCCGCGGCACACGCCACCTCAGAGGCGAGGAATCAGGAGATCTACGAGGAGAACCACCACTTCGAGAGGGGTCGTCTGGAGCGGCAGAGGGCGTTCGAGGTGAGTGTCGCTGAAGCTGCAGCAGCGGCAGGCACCGTACTGCAGTTGTCCAGCTCACCGGTAGGCTCCTCCTCCTCTGCCTCTTACTGAGCACGCTTGGTAGAGGAGAGGCTGCTGGAAGTAGTACAAAGCCGGATGTGGTGGAACTGTACAACGTACTTAAAATTAGCTAGTATATATAGTTGAACTAGCTATTCAGTACGTGGTTGGCAACAAATGGGAAACGTTTGGTCGGCTCAGCTGTCGAGTTGAACTATTTGTATAAAGAACGACTCCTTAATCTATGAATGAAATCTATGCTTAATTACTAAATTTTAGTTGCAAAAATTACATAGTGGTAGTGATTTTTAGCTGCGTATTTTAACAAATCGTAGTGTTACAAGGTTGACAAATGGCAATGTTACTAGATCAACAAATGTCAATCTTTCCAAATTGTTTGTACGTGGTTGCACACTGGTCATCCAAAACAACCATTTGCGTTGATGGGATGCACAAATCCCGCTAGGCATTTTCTCTTGGATTCCTGGGGAAGCTGTCAGTTTGCATACAGGTGTTCTAACTAAAATGTCTGCGATCAAGAGCTGCATAAATCCTGCTCGACACATTTTCCCTTGGCTTCCTGGGAAAGCTGTCAGTTTGCATACGGGTGTTCTAACTAAAACTTTTGCGATGAATATTTTATATTTAAAAACCATTAACATTTTTTCCGAAAGAAAATCATTTTATAAGTCTGTACATTAAGAGAGAAAAACACAAGTTCGTTCAAACCATATCTTCCATTCAGTCACACTGCGCATTGGAGGACAGCTTGCACGCCTCTCGGTCAGCCTGCGCATGGACTCCGCTTGCAAGCCTCCCGTTCAGTCAAGCAGCTGTCCGCACGGCACCTCCTGTAGCCATTAAAACCAAGACACGTGGCATCATGTGAATGGTTAACAGAACGCACACGATTTGAATTATGCAAATATTTGAGATATTAAAGTGGCAACTATTTTTTCAAAATGCCTTTGTTGGCTGTTATTCAAGTGCGCCTTCTCTCAAAATGGACACGAAAAATACCACAGCGTGTCGGATGATATTCCATGATAGCATGCCAAGTTTCATGAATTTCATACAAGTTTTGGATTTACTAGAATTTAAAAACAGAGTATCTCAACATTTTGCCGGCAATCAACAGTGCCCTGGTGTTTGAAATTCATTCCCATTTCTTGCATGGGACCTAAGCATGCACCCAAGGACACAGATTTGTTTTTTCAACCAATTTATATGCACTGGACCATGTGCATGTAGTTCAAATTTGAATTATGCACATAAAATGCCTAGAAAACCCAGTTAATGTACAAAAATGTCCAAACGAACCCCAAAAAATTCCATAATTTAACACAACACTCCTGTTGTTCTATGTTGACACTAGATTTTTTTTGAAAGCAATAAGAGGCAATGGATATCGTTTCATCCCCAAAGGTGGCACGTTCCCTACCGAAACCATCAGGATTGTTGTGAGAACCTCCGGTTTGTGAGAAGCTTATGCCCAAACCTGCCCCAAATGGGACAATTTTTTTACCACTACATGTTGATGCCGCTCCATGATAGCATGCCAAATTTCATGAATTTCAGATGAATTTTGGATTTACTATAATTTAAAAACTAGGTATCTCAATGTTTGCGGTCGAGTGACGGCGGCAGGGTGTTTGAAATTCATTCCCATTTCTTGCAAGGAACCTAATCATGCACCCAAGGACACATATTTGATATTTCAATCAATTTATATGCACTCGAGCATGTGCATGTAGTACAAATTTGAATTATGCACCTAAAATTCCTAGAAAACCCAGTTAATGTATAAAAATGTCCAAACGAACCTCGAAAAATTCCATAATTTAACACAACACTCCTGTTGTTCTATGTTGACACTAGAAATTTTTTGAAAGCAATAAGAGGCAACAGATATCCTTTCGTCCCCAAAGGTGGCACGTTCCCTACTGAAATCACCAGGCTTGTTGTGAGAAGCTCTGGTTTGTGAGAAGCTTATGCCCAAACCTGCCCGAAATGGGAGAATTTTTTACCATGGCATGTTGATGCTGCTCCATGATAGCATGCCAAGTTTCATGAATATCAGACGAGTTTTGGATTTACTAGAATTTAAAAACCAGGGATATCAATGTTTGAGGCCGAGTGATGGTGGCAGGGTGTTTGAAATTCATTCCCATTCCTTGCATGGGACATAAGCATGCACCCAAGGACACATATTTGATTTTTCAACCAATTTATATGCACTGAAGCATGTGCATGTAGTTCAGATTTGAATTATGCACATAAAATGCCTAGAAAACCCAGTTAATGTATAAAAATGTCCAAACAAACCCTGAAAAATTCCAAAATTTAACACAACACTCCTGTTGTTCTATGTTTACACTAGAATTTTTTTGAAATAAATAAGAGGCAACGGATATCATTTCGTCCCCAAAGATGGCACGTTCCCTACCGAAACCATCAGGCCTGTTGTGAGAAGCTCTGGTTTGTGAGAAGCTTATACCCAAACCTGCCCCAAATGCAACAAAAATTTTACCACGGCATGTTGATGCCGCTCCATGATAGCATTCCAAGTTTCATGAATTTCAGATGAGTTTTGGACTTACTATAATTTAAAAGGGTTTTTATCATTCATGCCACTAGTTGTGTCCCACTACTCAGTTTTGCCATTAGAAGTTACAACTGCTCAAAATGCCATCAATCCGTGAGATGCTTGCTCAAAAATACCATTAGATATCTCAAAAATGCCATCGTTCTGTTTGATGTTTGCTCAAAAATGCCATTAGACATTGTTATTTTTACGTCAAAACCGTTGACCATGTTCTATGACAAAAATAAGCCTAGACCCACATGTCAGTTCTCTCTATCTCACAATGATATGTGTGGCCCCACTTGTTAGGAGTAACCAAGCAAATAATTTTATAGGAAAATAAGAACGTTGTTGGGATCAAGTGGGCCCCATACTTTATTGTAGTGAGATAGAGGGAGAGCTCGCATGTTGGTTCATAGGTATTTATGTCATTATAACATGGCAAAAGAGATTTGAGATCACAATAATGGTGTTTAGTGGCATTTTTTAGCATGTGTCTAATGAAGCGATGGCATTTTTGAGCAGTTGAAATTTCTAGTGGCAAAACTGAGTAGTGGGACACAACTGGTGGCATAACTGATAAAAACCCAATTTAAAAAGCAAGTATCTCAATGTTTGCGGCCGAGTGACGGTGGCAAGGTGTTTGAAATTCATTTCCCATTTCTTGCATGGGACCTAATCATGCACCCAAGGACACATATTTGATTTTTCAACCAATTTATATGCATTGGAGCATGTGCATGTAGTTCAAATTTGAATTATGCACATGAAATGCCTAGAAAACCTAGTTAATGTATAAAAATGTCCAAACGAACCCTGAAAAATGTCCAAAATTTAACACAACACTCCTATTGTTCTATGTTGACACTAATTTTTTTTGAAAGTAATAAGAGGCAACGGATATCATTTCGTCCCCAAAGGCGGCACGTTCCCTACTGAAACTATCAGGCTTGTTGTGAGAAGCTCTGGTTTGTGAGAAGCTTATACCCAAACCTGCCCCAAATGGGACAAAAAATTTATCACAGCATGTTGATGCCGCTCCATGATAGCATGCCAAGTTTCATGAATTTCAGACAAGTTTTGGATTTGCTAGAATTTAAAAATAAGGTATCTCAATGTTTGCCGAAGAGCCATAGTGCTGAGGTGTTCGAAATTCGTCCCCATTTCTTGCATGGGACATTAGCATAAACTCATGGACACATATATGATTTTACAACCCATGTTGGTGCACCGGAGCATGTGCATGTAGTTTAATTTCGAATTGTGCACCTGAAATGGCTAGAAAACCAATTTAATCTATAAAATGTCCAAACGAACCCTGAATAATTCCAACTTTTTAAGACACACATATAGTTGCATGTTCACTGCAGATAAAAGTTCTAGCAATTCAAACACCGTGCATTGCCGCTATGACCCCATCATGTAATTCAAATCAAGAGGATAAATCAAGTATATCCCACATAGTTTATTATCACCAACCGTGTGAGATGCAGTACAAAATATCCTGGAGCACCATTGGTGTATGGTACGCCTATGGCTTACGCGAGAAGGTGCGTAGGCTACAGTCCACAGCCGGCATGTCAAGCACACTAGCTCGCTGCCCAAATATCATTTCACTGTTCAATCATCGTCGGTGAAACATGGGGACATGGACCCGCGTCGTGAGGGCAACTTCGGCGGCCCACTTTGGCGAGAGCGCGGTCGCAACCGCCATGCGCGTTCTAACAAGGTGCATAAGCGCGGCCGCAATCTGCGACCGGGTGGCCAGGGCAGCCCAAACGGCTGTTGTTGGTTCTCAGGCGGCGGTAGCAACATCTGCCTTAGGGATAGCAACTAGCGGGAGTGGCACAACAGTTGTCCGTTCCGCAGCGGCGGCCTTAGGCCTGATGGAGGCCGCCCACGACCATGTCGAGGCCATCCACGCCCAGCTCGTGGTAGTCACCACACAAATCGAACGAAGCTTCTCCGACAACAGTCGGCAACCCATGGCCAAAGAGTTGGCTATCGTCGAAAGAGTTCGAGTAGCCATCCGTTCCTGCGCGGCCTACCTTGCCACGACGGAGCCCGCCAAAGCCCAGATCGCGGCCGCCCACTCCCAGCTCGTGGTGGCCTATTCCAAACATATGGCGGATGCAGATGGTGAGATGCTTGCGGAATATGGTGTGATTGATGCCATGGAGCCCCTTCCCTAGGTCGGACGTGAGCTGGACATGGAGGCGGCGGCGGAGATCGACGAGCACCAGCAGTAGTAGTGCTCTTGTTTTGTTTAATTAAGAACGACGGTCTTTAATTTGTTATAGTAATGTTTAGGTTAGCTAGCTCTGTTTAATTGCTGAACTTGCTTGATTAAGAAGTGTGGGTGTGTTGTAGTCTCCTTTGTGTACCCAAATTATGCAATGACATGGATGAACACAGTAACCAGGGCAACTCGAACCAAAATTTTTGACGTTCAAACTCATCACCCACGGGTTAAGCTATCTGGATCGTTTGTGATGTTCACATATCGTACACAGTTTTGAATAAGGGACCATGTCTGATGACACTTTGTGCGCCGGTTTTTTCGCTGAACCGATTCCAAATTTTTAGCTTTCGCAGAAATATCTACCTCGCCGCACCCGCCCCCTAACCAAAAGCCACATTTCCCCTATTTTCGCCTTCCTTTCCAAGTTGAAACCTTCACTCCTTGCTTGCAGCGTCGCATCCTCGTCGGCGACCCTCCTTCACACTTCTCGGCCTCGTCTATCCAGGCAGGTAATCCACACCCGACCCCCATCCTCCTCCTCCTTCCACATCCCACATGCCCCAACCGCCGGCATGACACCTTCCACCCAAATCACCGACCCCTCCACCAAGTAAGCGCCGCCATAAGCCATGATGCACGCTGTATAGCTAGGACCTCAAGGAGCATTTGGCAGCGGAGAAGCAATGCGCAGATGAGGTCGCGATGGCTGCCATTCGTGTCGACCCCGAGATCTTGGAGGAGCACCTTGCCAATTGCTAGCTATGCTAGTTAAGCATGCTCGGTTTACCCGTTGTGTGTGCTGCTCATGCCTTTCCTTAACAAATTCTAGTGCATTTGCTATCTAATTTTACCATGCAATCTGTTGCTCTAGTTTATATGTTATGTATGTTGTGTAGTGTGGTGCTCACTTATTAACTGTTTGGTTAATTAGTTGTCATCTTCAGTTAACTGTTTGGTTCAGTTCTGCAAATGTGATGTTCAATTCTTCAGGCTGCAATTTTGTATTGTCTTCCATGTGATAAATAAATCAAATTTATCTTTACAAAATACATGAGAAACGAACAATTGCTATATTTCCAAGTTGTCAAGCATGCTTGGTTTGGTTATACATTGTGCAATGTGGTGCTAGTTAACATTTGGTTCATTTGTTTTGGTGTTTAGTTAACAGTTTGGTTCAATTCTGCAATGTGATGTTCAATAGTTGTGGGTGCATTATATTATTGTATACCATGTGAGAAGTAAATCGAATTTGGTTGTACTAAATACATGAGAAACAAATACAATCTCTATATTTCCAAGTTGTTAAGCATGCTTGGTTTGTTTAACTTTCTGATCTTCTATTAGGAGTATGTTATATTGTGCAATGTGGTGCTCAGTTAACGTTTGGTTCATTTTTTGTGTTGTTTAGTTAATGGTTTCGTTCAATTCTGCAATGCGATGTTTAATGGTTGTGGGTGCATTCTGTTATTGTATACCATGTGAGGAATAATTAAATTTGGCTGTAATAAATACATGAGAAATAAATACAATTGCGATATTGCCAAGTTGTTAAGCATGCTTGGTTTGGTTAACTGTCTGATCTTCTATTAGGAGTATGTTATATTGTGCAATGTGGTGCTCAATTAACGTTTGGTTCATTTGTTGTGATGTTTAGTTAACTGTTCAGTTCAATTCTGCATTGCGATGTTCAATTGTTGTGGGTGCATTCTGTTATTGTATACCGTGTGAGGAATAAATTGAATTTGGTTGTACTGAATACATGAGAAACAAATACAATTTCTATATTTCCAAGTTGTTAAGCATGCTTGGTTTGGTTAACTGTTTGATCTTCTATTAGGAGTATGTTATATTGTGCACTGTGGTGCTCAGTTAATGTTTGCTTCATTTGTTGTGGTGTTTTGTTAACTGCTTGGTTCAATTCTGCAATCCGATGTCCAATTGTTGTTGGTAGAATTTTGTATTGTTGTGCATGTGAGGAATAAATCGAATTTGGTTGCACTTAATACATGAGAAACACAAGTGCTATATTTCCTAGTTCTTAATCATGCTTGGTTTGGATAAATGGGTTTTCCATGTGGATTGAATTAATCCGATGAATCTTCTATGTGCTTATTTTTCATCAACATATTTTACTGATAGAATGCGAACCCTTACTTAACCTGATGACTAACTACCTTATATGTGTTGCAGGGAAACAATGGTAAGCACTGAGGTTTACAATCGAGGTTAGCACGTGCATGGTATGTTGTCTAATAGCACATTATTGTGCAATTGCAGGAACCATTCTAATATTTAGGTTTTTAACAATTTGGTCTTGCACATGTAGGTCCTGATGTCAGAGATTTTGACCCACTGTTCGACCCTTTTTGCATATGGGGAAATGAGTTGTCCATGAATATCAATCAAGTCAAGAAACTCAGAAAGATTGTTAGGATAAAGAAATACCATATGAACTATGGTTTGATGAGAAACCTAAGTTGTCGTTTCTTAAAGTTTGGGGATGCAACGCTTATGTCAAAAGGCTTCAGCCTGATAAAGCAAGAACCTAAATCGGAGAAGTGTGTATTCATTGGTACGCGTCGGTGTTATACAAACGGTTTTTAACCCCTTTCTGTGACGGCATTTGAAACCGTCGCCTAGTGAGTGACGGCGATAGGGGGGTCCTTCCCACATGACCCAGAAACCGTCGGGGATAGGGAGCCTTGATGCATACCGTTGTCCCTATATAACCGTTTCCTATATCTCGAATATACGAAACATTTTATCCTTGCTACTCGTTTGTGCTCGCATTGCCATCACGGTCAAATTTTTAAGGTTTTACCTAAAACCAGGCAGATTCCAGGCACGGGAGTTTTCCAGGAAGATTCCAGGCACGGGAGTTTTACGATGCCTAGCACATCACAAACAGTTCATGATTATAAATCATGTACGATAGGTAGACAATCACACACATTTAGTTTTTCCGCACCGTATGTGATAGTGTCTGTCATCACACATGCTTTGCAAACGACAACTGTGTGCATTGTTACATATGTTTCCTCTCTGTGAACCGTGTCGGATTATGATGTATATCGCACACACTGTGCTTTATTAACCGTGTGCGCCGTAATGACCTGCACACCGTAATTTATCCCTAATTTAATTGTTGTTATTTAAAATTGTACCTAATTTAAACTTGAAAGTAGGCTATGGTTTTATTCATATCCATCGGGTTCAAACAACCAATGCATTATTCGATTCACAGGTACACATGTTTAAGAATTACATAAGCACCAAATAAAGAATGATGAACCAGGGTTCTATACTTGTACTATCACAGATGGTAAAGAAAGAGGCGACATACAATCTGGTTGCTGAACAAGGTGAACCGGAATGGCCCTATTGTGCTCTCCTACATGCAGAAGGCATGCAGCACTCTAGTCCAACCCCTTGTGATGGTCGGCTGTCAATCATGTAGTTTGAGAGTTAATCTTGAGTAAGCTGCTTCAGGATCCACTGCAAAAGAAAAAAGATTTAGACATTGTCATCTAACACAACTCATTACGGACAGTAAAAAGAAGGCTACATGGTTATTACTTACCATCCTGCAGTTCACTGTTGTCTTGCATAAAGTGTAAACAAATAGTTTGATTGACATCTTTTGACTCATTTTAATAACAATCTTTATCAGTTTCCTCACTTGATGATGGTTCATGAATATCTCATTGCCCCATATGCAGAAAGGGTCGAAGTGTGGATCTTTGGCAATGATATATGTACCTAAAAGCACCAAGTTAATATTAGAAGCTAAACAACAATTGAAAATGATGTATTACAACACTCCCTCCATCCCATTATATAAGATTTTGTTACATGTATATCTAGACATCATCAGAACATTAAGGTAACACTCTTCCTTGTTGCTATGTAGCCTGGGATTGCATATTTAGTCATTCAGTACAATGCATGTTGCTATGTAGCCTCAGATATATTAAATATGGCTCTAGTTGACCTATTGATAAATGGGTTACAGATATATTCAGTGAAATATCAGATTTGATGACTAATCCTTTATCAGCCCCAGGCTATATGGTACCAGCTACCGATATCCTGAACAGTGAGTACATATAAGCAATGCGATGAAACTAACCTCGATGGAAGACAAAACTGTTCTCAATATTGTCATGTATGAGTAAATATAAAGGCATGTTAAGCACAACAGGCTAAACATCAACCAAATATATCCATGGTATACAAATAATCTACAAATCATAGCTTAAGTGTGTAGGCTTAAGCACGCTAGTTAAGCAAAAAAAGAAGTGGAAAGGTGTGTTAACTGCATCAGGCATAACATTTAAAAACAAGCAAATAGTCATTCAAACTGGTATTGTGTAGGTCTAAAGTACACTAGTTATCGTTCAAAAAATGAAAAGGCATGTTAACTGCAATATCCTTAACAACAACCAAATCTCGTGATTCATAGTGGTATTGTTGAAACCGTTATTGATGAAATTGAACTTCACGGCAAATAGTTGCATATATAGAGCATCACATTGTGAAGAACTAAAATAAACAAGTCATAAGGCCATCTCTAGCCAATCCTTACAAAGTTAAAGGACTAAAACCCTTAGTGGATATATATATACTCCAACAATGTTTGGCCTTTTCTAGTCGATCCCCTAAACTTAAGGTTGTAAACTTCAATTTGATCAAGTTCAAAGCAGGTTCAACCGAAAGTAGCATGCATTCAAACATAAACACAGATAGTTTTGCATAACCGAACATAAAACATAAATTTAAACTAAGCTGAACTACTTTCGGTTGAAGTAGAGGTCGAGCCAATCCTTCCTCGTCATGTACGGTGTGCCGCGAGCCGGGTCTGGGCTGGTGCCGTCGTCGGGGTCGTTGGGAAGGCACTCCTCCACTCATTGACGTCGATCTCCTCGTCCTTGGGGCCCACCTCGACGCCCTCCATGCCGCCGCCTTCGACCTCGTCATCGGAGGAGAGCACGATAACCTTGCTGCCCTCCGGGCCGCCGTCCTCGCCGCCTTCGACCTCGTCATTGGAGGAGAGCGCGATAACCTCGTTGCCCTCCGCACCGGAAAAGATCGCCCGCTCCGCCTCCATGAGCTTCGGGTGATGCAAGCAGAGCTCTTGCATGTAGGCCTCGTCGGCGGCCTCGGCCTCGAGGAACTCACACGCCTCGCAGTCCTCCCGCGCCATAGCCGAGCTCACCACCCCAGGCTCCGGCGGAACGAGCTCGACCAGATGTGTGCCGAAGGGGAAATTGAGCCTAGCTGCCGCGCCGTGGTAGCATACCTGCCAGCAGTCGTACTCCATGGCCGCGAGCTCGGCTGTGTGGAAGCTACCGAGCCACCGACGGGTGTGGGTCTCCCGATCTGTAATCTCGACGACCCACGTCCCCCACCGCCACTGCCGGACCCCGAGGTAGGACCTCGTCGGTTGCCGGGTCCAAGGGAGAACAGGGAAGTCCTCGAACCGATGTAGGGGCGCGGCGGTGGGCGGATCGGAGGACCAACGACGGCGGATTGAGCATGCGGAGGACAACGGGGACACCTGGCAGCCAGCTCCCCGGTGTCGGGCAAAAAGGCTGCGATAAACCTCTTTTTGGCCATTGGCTCCTCGAGCTCCCCGGCACACAGGCAGAGGTTGAGGGTGGAGGCACCGGCGATGGCGGCGACCTACCAATGCTTTCGAGGGTGGTGTGTGTCTGTGTGAGTGGAGGTTTTGGGGAGTGTGTGATGTGTGTGGAGGGGAGGCAAGGTGGTGTTTGAGGAAATATTGCGGCAACTGAAAATTTTACTAGGCGGGTGTAACAAGGCGGGGCTACTAAAAATTTGGATCAAGGGCGAGCATATATTTTTGAGATTGCGAGGGATGCAGAGGCGGGAGTAAAATGCCGGGGCTACTGGAAATTTGAATCAAGGGACTGAAGCAAAGCGGGAGTATCAGACATCACACACGGTCCGCACATACTAATCATGTGCTATCAAACATTAAAACCTTCCAGGCGGTAGATATTTTCAAGATTACGAGGCAGTAATACTGTGGACTGTAGCCGACGCACCTTCTCACATAAGCCATAGGCGTACTATACATCGACGGTGCTCCAGGATATTTTGTACTGCATCTCACATGGTTGGTGATAATAAACTGTGTGGGATCTACTTGATTTTCCATCTTGATTTGAATTACATAATGGGGTCACAGCGGCAATGGACGGTGTTTGAATGGCTAGACCTTTTATCTGCTTATGTCCATGGGTTTATGCTTATGTCCCATCCAAGAAATGGGGATGAATTTCGAACACCACGGCACCTTTGGGGACGAAACGATATTCATTGCCTCTTATTGCTTTCAAAAAATTTCTAGTATCAACATAGAACAACAGGAGTGTTGTGTTAAGTTTTGGAAATTTTCGGGGTTTGTTTGGACATTTTTATACATTAACTGGGTTTTCTAGGCATTTTATGTGCATAATTCAAATTTGAAATGCATGCACATGCTCCAGCACAAATAACTTGGTTGAAAAATCAAATATGTGTCATTGGGTGCATGCTTAGGTCCCATGCAAGAAATGTGAATGAATTTCAAACACCAGGGCACTGTTCATTGCCGGCAAAATGTTGAGATACCTGGTTTTGAAATTCTAGTAAATCCAAAACTCATCTAAAATTCATGAAACTTAGCACGGTATCATGGAGCGGCATCAACTACCATGGTAAAAAATTTGTCCCATTTGGGGCAGGTTTGGATATAAGCTTCTCACAAACCAGAGCTTCTCACAACAAGCCTGGTGATTTCGGTAGGGGACGTGCCACCTTTGGGAACGAAATGGTATCCGTTGCCTCTTATTGGTTCCAAAAAATTTCTAGTGTCAACATAGAAGAATAGGAGTGTTGTGTTAAGTTTTGGAATTTTTCGGGGCTTGTTTGGACATTTTTATACATTAACTAGGTTTTCTAGGCATTTCATGTGCATAATGCAAATTTGAAATACATGCACATGCTCCAGTGCATATAAATTTGTTGAAAAATCAAAAATGTGTCCTTGGGTGCATGCTTAATTAGGCCCCATGCAAGAAATGGGAATGAATTTCAAACACCAGGGCACTGTTAATTTCCAGCAAAACATTAAGATACCTGGTTTTTAAATTCTAGTAAATCCAAAACTCGTTTGAAATTCATGAAACTTGGCATGGTATCATGGAGCGGCATCAGCATGCCATGGTAAAAAAATTGTCCCATTTGGGGCAGGTTTGTGTATAAGCTTCTCACAAACCAGAGCTTCTCACAATAAGCCTGGTGATTTCAGTAGGGAACGTGCCACCTTTGGGGATGAAATGATATATGTTGCCTCTTATTGCTTTTAAAAATTTTCTAGTGTCAACATAGAACAACATGAGTGTTGTGTTAATTTTTGGAATTTTTCGGAGCTCGTTTGGACATTTTTATACATTAACTGGGTTTTCTAGGCATTTTATGTGCATAATTCAAATTTTAAATACATGCACATGCTCCAGTGCATATAAATTGGTTGAAAAAGCAAATAATTTGTCCTTGGGTGCATGCTTAATTAGGTCCCATGCAAGAAATGGGAATGAATTTCAAACACCTGGGCATTGTTGATTGCCGGCAAAACATTGAGACACCTGGTTTTTAAATTCTAGTAAATCCAAAACTTGTCTGAAATTCATGAAACTTGGCATGCTATCATGGAGCGGCATCAACATGCCGTGGTAAAAATTTTGTCGCATTTGGGGCAGGTTTGGGTATAAGCTTCTCACAAACCAGAGCTTCTCACAACAAGCCTGGTGGTTTTGGTAGGGAACGTGTCGCCTTTGGGGACGAAACGATATCCGTTGCCTCTTATTGCTTTCAAAAAAATTCTAGTGTCAACATACAACAACAAGAGTGTTGTGTTAAGTTTTGGAATTTTTCGGGGCTCGTTTGGACATTTTTATACATTAACTGGGTTTTCTAGGAATTTTATGTGCATAATTCAAATTTGAAATACATGCTCCAGTGCATATAAATTGGTTGAAAAGTCAAATATGTGTCCTTGGGAGCATGCTTAGGTCCCATGCAAGAAATGGGAACGAATTTCAAGCACCAGGGCACTAGTGATTGTCGGCAAAACGTTGAGATGCCTAGTTTTAAAATTCTAGTAAATCCAAAACTCGTCTGAAATTCATGAAACTTGGCATGGTACCATGGAGCGGCATCACCATGTCGTGGTAAAAAAATTGTCCCATTTGGACCAGGTTTGGGTATAAGCTTCTCACAAATCAGAGCTTCTCACAACAAGCCTGGTGGTTTCGGTAGGGAACGTGCCACCTTTGGGGACGAAACAATATCCGTTTCCTCTTATTGCTTTCAAAAAAATTCTAGTGTCAACATAGAACAACAGGAGTGTTGTGTTAAGTTTTGGAATTTTTCGGGGCTCGTTTGGACACCTTTATACATTAACTGGGTTTTCTAGGCATTTTATGTGCATAATTCAAATTTGAAATACATGCACATGCTCCAGTGCATATAAATTGGTTGAAAAATCAAATATGTGTCCTTGGGTGCATGCTTAGGTCCCATGCAAGAAATGGGAATGAATTTCAAACACCAGGGCACTGTTGATCGCCAGCAAAATGTTGAGATATCTGGTTTTTAAATTCTAGTAAATCGGAAACTAGTTTGGTGCGCAGGTTCACCGGGAAGTGTGCGAGCTGTTCCACACAGGATTTGTATATCTCTTCAACGCAAACGGTTCAGTTAAGCAGTAAAGCGGCAGAAAATAGACCAAAAAATATATGTGCTACCACATGCCCCATGTGTCGTGCGAGCAAGCATGAGTTGACGGGACGCATGCGAGCAGTCCACCGTGCAGGCATACTAGGAGGCGTGCGTGTAGGTGTGCGTATTGACGGGGAGGCGTGCGAGTAGCTGTGTGAAATGATGGTAGGAATGGCAGAAGTCCGCCGCGCAGGCTTGCCGAGAGGCGAGATAGCTTTTGACCGTAGCCAGCCTCGCTCCCACAGGTATGTATTGATTGTGCGCCCGAGCCGCTGGCCATAATAGGCGGCCGCACCCCCGGTCCATAGTGGTCACCAATGTCTAGACTCTGGAGTGTATGATGATAGCGCCGAAGTGCCCCATCGGAGGGACTGGCGACGTCGGGGCTGGTGAAGCACCCGCACAATGCGTGAAACTGGGCCCAGAGGTTTCTGCCGCCGCCGACAAGGTCTCGCGCGGGCAGCAACATGACCTTGACTTCGCCGGCACTGTCATGCCCCCCCCCCAGCCGGAGTCGAAGGTCAACAGCAACTCCGACAACGACTGCAACTGCGACGAAAAACCGGTTAGTCATCTATATACCCATTTATGCGGCAAACATATCATGTGTTTTCTGGAATACAAATCCTATGGTTATGTACTCTCAGTCCATGAAATCAGAGTAATTAAGATCTGTTAGATGCGTGTAGTGTATTGATTGTTTGAATGTTACCCGCATAGAGTTAGTGATTAATTGTTTGTTCTGTACAAATGATTTTTGCTAATAATCCGACTAGGGTTAGCTTGCGTGCTAATAATTCATGGCCAGATCTTGAGAATTGATTTTCAATGTCCTACATATATGTTTGTGCCTTTTTTTCTTCCTGGTCTTGAGAATTGATTTCAAATGTCCTACATGTTATGCCATTTTTTTCTTTCAGATTGGTATGTACACAGATCAGGCTCCGGCCAGCGCCGCCGCTGGGTGTAGATCTTGGACCCGGCTATGCAGACAGAAATGCCCCCTTGGACCCGAGGAACCAGTAGAATCCCCCGGTGGACCGCATCAGCGATCTCCCAGACGGCATCCTTGGGGAGATCATCTCCCTTCTCCCCACCAAGGATGGCTGCCGCACACAAGTCCTCGCATCTCGGTGGTGCACTCTGTGGCGCACCGCGCCTCTTAATCTCGACTATCGTCAGCTATCTCTCGATGATGATTCTGATCTCCCCAGAGCCATCATCTCCTCCCACCAAGGCTCCGTTCAATGCATCTGCATCCCGGCATGCTACCTGCTGGACATACCCTGCATGGTGGCCGCCTGGCTGACATCCCATCAATTCGATAAACTCTAGCATCTTGAGTTCTACCATGACTATGTATGTAACATACCACGAACCGATGTATATGTGCCTTCACCACCGATGTCCATCACGTGGTTTTCCTCCTCTCTCCACACTGCCACCTTTGCCTAGTGCCATCTAGCAGACAGTCTGGTACAAATGCTTCGACTCCCACTGCTAAAAAAACTTGCGGTTGTGGTGGTTGATCTGTCGGAGGCCGCACTGCACAGCATCATCCACTCCAGCTGCCCTGCCCTGGAGCGCTTGCTGCTTGTTTTTGCAATGGAAATTCATATATCTTGTCTCAAAATAAAGCCCCACCTTGTAAGCATGGGAATTTGTTTTTTTGGACATGATCTCATCATCGAAGATGCCCCTTCACTTCAAAGGTTGCTCCTTGATTTGGGTATAGTACCTTCGCAAATAACTATAGTCTCTGCGCCTAAACTGGAGACCTTGGGTGCAATTCGTGATCCTTTTAGATGGTTCAAGATGGTTTTTGGCTCCAACCTATTGAGGTACTGTATATTATTCACGTAAACTTTTTTAATCTCCCTTTTTCATTTGTGTGCATAAGTTAAGTATCATCTTGGAGTACACTTTTGGTACTAATATTATGTTCTATGCTCAATGAAGAGCTTGACCATCCTATCAGTGGTGGTGGATTCTGTCAAGACCTTACATATCAGTATGTGGTGTTTTGATATGAACACGATTATTGGCTTGCTGCAATGCTTTCCATGTCTAGAGAATTTGTGTATAAAGGTGATGATTTCACGCACATTGAAAGCCCATATATAATGTACTATAATTAATCGTTAAGCTATCACTCTTTCAACATAATCTTTTTTAGACATTAATTGTTTTCAATCTTCATCTCTATTCAGACACTAACACATGGAGAAAAAAGTATAACCAATCGATGGTTCAAGAAGCACCGGGATTTTCTCAGATCTCATGACATTCGTTTGAAGACAATAACACTGGAAGGATATGCATCCAACAACGCAAACACTAGCTTTGTCACATTCTTCATGTTGAATGCGAGGGCACTATTGTCCGTGAGGATTAAATTTTTTGACAAGAAATTTCTTACGGCTGCAAGTGTTGAACAACATAAAAAGAAGTTTTAGGTGGACCTAAGGGCTTTTGATCGTGTTTGGCTTCTATTTACAACAGCTTGTCATCATGTACCAGTAGAATTTCTGGCCGGGGATTGATTTTATGGATCAGATCGATCCATTTGATTGTGACTGCCGAAATCTTTGGTTGAGTTAGATGTCATTGTCCTGTTTAATCTGGAATTTGTCTAAACCTGATGAGAAATTAATCCTCGTGCTTTTGTACTTTTTGTAAGCTGGAGTTAGATATTTTTTCCCTTTTCAACTCGGTTTTGACCCATATTTTCTTTCATATTGGGCCAATGGCTTGCCATTTCTTTAATTAAGACATAAATATTATAAGCATTCACAACATAAGGAAAGAACATCACTCTTGAGGGATCCTCGAGATCTTTGTTCATTACAGAACCTGCAAGTTCTTAGCGCCCACCAGCACCCACAAACTTATTTTTAGCTAGCACACCAAATGGGCTGTAATTCTTAATAAGAAAAGTTGCATGGTAGTGACAGATTTGGATTTTTCATTTGGGACCCACGAGGAAAAAGCCTATCCAGGGCGGTGCCGACTCGATGGTAAACATTGAGAAACCTGGTTTTAAAATTACTGTAAATCCAAAACTCGCCTCAAAATCATGAAACTCGGCATGGTGTTATGACATAGCACCAACATGTTGTGGTAAAAAATTAGTCCAATTCGGGACAAGTTTTGGTACAAACTTCTTACTAACTGGAGCTTCTCTCAAAAAGGCCCATGGTTCCCAGAGGGACCTTGTCACCTATGTGTGCGAAACGACATACGCTGTCTCTTCCCGCCTTGATTTATTTTACAGAGGCAACATGCAACTATATATAGTAGCATCGTCCTAAAAATATGAAATTATTCACGGTTCGTTTTGCCTTTTTATACATTATTTGAGTTTCCTAGGAATTTTGGAACGTACTTTCGTGTGTGCAAAGGTCATGTGTGTACTAGCCACATATGTAATTCGATGTTCAATCTGTTTATGGAATCAAGTCCTTATAGGTTGTAAGTACATATGTTGTTGTTCTGTGTGCAATGACATCGCACACGGACAATACTAGGGAACCCGTTGGTGATGATTTCATCAATCGCTGACAATTGTATACCACCAAGCATTTGCCCAAAACACACACGGCTTATTAGCAGCAATTGTCTGTGTTATTATCGGTCTTCACACACATTTTTTATTACAGACCTGTTTGCCGCGTATCACACACATCTTGTTATATTGAACCATTTATGTTCTCTTGGCTCAAAGCAAACAGTTCATCCAAGTGAACCGCATGTCGTATATCGCACACACTTTGATCTGGCTAGCCGTTTCTTTTGTGTTTCCTAATCACAAATAGTTCATCCAAGTGAACCATATGATATATATCGCACACACCTTCATCTGACTACATGTTTCATTTGTTCCTCATCATCGCAAACAGTTAATTGAACTGAACCATATACCCGGCATCGCACACGCAACTAAAATTTGAACTGTGTTTGATGCATCCATCATCGCAAACGTTTTGCACCTTTTTGATGGGTTTTTTACACCGCCGTTTGCGATTATTGCATCACAAACAGTTTTGTCGAAGGGTCTCTGATCATAGTGTCGCGTTAGCAGCATCCTATAGTAGTGATTCATAGGATACCCTAAGGAAACAATTGGGTACACCTTCTACCACAGATTTGAAGGCAAGATCTTTGTTGCCAAGAATGGATCCTATCTAGAGAAGGAGTTTCTCTCGAAAGAAGTGAGTGGGAGGAAAGTAGAACTTGATGAGGTAATTGTACCTTCTCCCGAATTGTAAAGTAGCACATCAGAGAAAACCGTTCCCATGATGCCCACACAAACTAGAGAGGAAGCTAATGATGATGATCATGAAACTTCAGATGAAGTTACTACCGAACTTCATAGGTCGACCAGAACATATTCCGCACCACAGTGGTATGGTAATCATGTCCTGGAAGTCATGTTGTTAGACAACGGCGAACCTAGAACTATGAAGAAGTTTTGGTGATCCCAGATTCCGACAAATGGCTTGAGGCCATGAAATCTGAGATAGGATCCATGTATGAGAACAAAGTGTGGACTTTGGTAGACTTGCCCAATGATTAGTAGGCCATTGAAAATAAATGGATCTTCAAGAGGAAGACGGACACTGATGGCAATATCACTGCCAATAAAGCTCGACTTGTCACAAAAGGTTTCTGACAAGTTCAAGGAGTTGACTACGATGAGACCTTCTCACCTATAGCGATGCTTAAGTCTGTCTGAATCATGTTAGTAATTACCGCATTATATGATTATGAAATCTGGCAAATGGATGTCAAAATTGCATTCTTTAACGGGTTTCTTAAAGAAGAGTTGTATATGATGCAACCACAAGGTTTTGTCGATCCTAAAGGTGCTAACAAAGTGTGCAAGCTCCAGCGATCCATTTATGGACTGGTGCAAGCATCTCAGAGTTGGAATATACGCTTTGATGATGTGATCAAAGCATATGGTTTTATACAGACTTATGGTGAAGCCTGTATTTACAAGAAAGTGGGTGGGAGCTCTATAGCATTTTTGATATTATATGTGGATGACATATTGTTGATTGGAAATGATATAGAATTTTTGGATAGCATAAAAGGATAATTGAATAAGAATTTTTCAATGAAAGACCTCGGTGAAGCTATTTATATATTGGGCATCAAGATCTATAGGGATAGATCGAGACGCTTAATAGGACTTTCACAAAGCACATACCTTGACAAAGGTTTGAAGAAGTTCAAAATGGATCAGTCAAAGAAAGGGTTCTTGCCTGTGTTATGAGGTGTGAAATTGAGTCAGACTCAAAGCCCGACCACTTTAGAAGATAGAGAGAGAATGAAAGTCATTCCCTATGCCTCAGCCATAGGTTCTATAAAGTATACCATGTTGTGTACTAGACCTATTGTGTACCTTGCCATGAATTTGGCAAGGGGGTGCAATAGTTATCCAGGAGTAGATCACTGGACAACGGTCAAAATTTTCCTTAGTTGCCTAAGAGGACTAAGGAAATATTTCTCGGTTATGGAGGTGATAAATAGTTCGTTGTAAACAGTTACATCGATGCAAGCTTTGACATCGATTCAGATGACTCTGAGTCTCAATCTGGATACGTATTGAAAGTGGGAGCAATTAGCTAAAGCATTATAGGCATAGAAATTTGCAAAATACATATGGATATGAATGTGACAAACCCGTTGAATAAACTTCTCTCACAAGCAAAACATGATCACGCCTTAGTACTCTTTTGGTGTTAATCACATGGCGATGTGAACTAGATTATTGACTCTAGTAAACTCTTTGGATGTTGGTCACATGGCAATGTGAACTATATATGGGTGTTAATCACATGGCGATGTGAACTAGATTATTGACTCTAGTGCAAGTGAGAGACTGATGGAAATATGCCCTAGAGGCAATAATAAAATGGTTATTATTATATTTCCTAAATCATGATAAAGATTTATTATTCATGCTAGAATTGTATTGACCGAAAACTTAAATACATGTGGGGATACGTGTCGGGGAAGCTGATCCACCAACACCTATGGGGACCGGGCCCCTTTCGGTTCGGAGGGGGGCGGAGGCCGCACAAAGAGCGGATCGAGGCGGTACACGTGAGCAGTTTTACCCAGCTTCGGGCCGCACGGATGTGTAAAACCCTACTGCTGCTTGTTTGTGTGTATTGAATTCTTGCTCAGGAGCGATGGACGCTGCCAGACCGAGCGTGAGAGTGTTCCTGATGTTTCGAATGAGCCCCCCCCCTACGTTGCGCTTGGGCCTCCTTTTATACTCTCAAGGGGTCACCGACAGGTGGCAACGTAGACGAGAGGGGTAGAAATGGAAAAAGAATGCGGTAGCTGCACCTACCGCTACTGTAGACACAGTGTATCCTACCTAACTCTGACGGCAGGGGACAGGGTCATTGAATGCCCGTCTGAGTTGCCTAAATAGTGCAAAAAGTGACCGTTAGGAGCGCCACCGTTTGCCACGATGGCCTTCTCTTCATCTCCGCTTGCCACCGCGCACCCCTAGCTGCGCGACCTCCTGCCACGTGTGCTTGGGAGAGTCCTAGAGCGACACGTTAGCAGGTGTGCTGGAGCGCGGGCACGAAGTGTGGGTTTCCCGCGGCAAGCTCCTTGCCGCGGTCGTCGTCTTGTCGTGTTTGGGAGCTTGTTGCTCACGGGGCCTTGCCGGGACACAGGGCGCGTCGCGGCAAGCTTTCTTGGTATGCCTTGAGTGGCCTTCCCGGCAAGCTCCTCTTGCTGGGGTCTTGTCTCTTCCCGGCAAGATCCTCTTGCCGGGGCCTGGGTTAGCCTTCCCGGCAAGCTCCTCTTGCCGGGGCCTTGGTTGGCCTTCCCGGCAAGCTCCTCTTGCCGGGGCCTTGGTTTGAGTACTTTGTTCTTGAATGGTCTCCAAGGGAACCACGGAGGGTCTTGGCGGTCACCCGGCAAGCCTTGCCGCGGGATGCTGCGACCGCCCGTGCACAAGTTCGGGGTACTAGGGTACCCCTACTCTAGTACACCGACAGGAGCCCCCGGGCCTGGGCCAGACACGGTGCCGACCGCTGTTGGGCCAGGCCCAAAACAGTGCACGGGCACGCGCGGCCTAGGTCACGCCGCATATCTCTCCGCTCCCACCGCGCACGCCCAGAACGGCACGCGTCAAACGCGGCGTCGTGGGTGACGCGGGCGGCGTGCGCGGGGCTAAGCCCCTCGAGCATGCGTCAGGCCACGATGATGGGGACGGTTCACGCCCTCCTCCCTAAACGGAGGTAGGCGTGGGGGCGTGGTGCATTTACTGGACGGGGCCGGTGCGCGGTTTTCGGGACGTCCACTCCCCGCGATCACGAGGCGGAGCGAGGCCGCCTCATCCGTCGCCTTGGTTCTGCATCCCCGCCACGCGGCTCCCATGCGCTTGGGGTCGCGGACGGTGGAAGTGGGAAACTGGGCCGTCGCGAGCAGAGGCAGCGGGTTGGCCCCGACTCCCTGCTCTTCCCGTGCCTTGATTCGCTGAGCGGGGCGGCCGAGCCCCCACCTCGCTCCTTTATAAAGAGCGGGAGGGGAGCACAGAAACCCGCACTCTCTCATCTCCTCCTTTCTTCAGCTTCTGCTCCCCTTTCTCTCATTCGCCATGGAGAAAGGGAACCCAGGCCCTTCATCGGTGGCGGCGAGGGTCGCCGCCAGACAGCGCATCTCTCCCTCTCCCGCGCCCGTGGTGGCAGAGCCAGCCATAAGGGGAAGAGGGAGGGGGCGAGGTCGCGGACGAGGTCGAGGACGAGGTCGAGGCGCTCGGGGAAGAGGCGGGCGGGGCGGCGCGCCAGCTTCGCCTCCGCCGGCGGCTCCTCCCCCCACGGCGGTCCATATAGGGGACGACCCTTGCGAGTTCTTCGTCAAGCTGCGCCGGGCGCCTCGTCGTCGCCTCCGGCTTCCAGCTCCGTTTGCGAGCGCGATGGAGTTGGACCCGCCCGAGACACTGAGACTGCACATGAGGGGCTGTGGGATCAGCGGCACGCGAGTCCGCGTTGTATTCCCAGCCCCTAATGTGATGTATCTTGATCGAGGGTGGAAGACGTTCGCCCGTATCCACAGCCTGATGGAGGGGTTTACCCTCCATTTTAAGTTGATGGAGGGCGATCTCCTCTCCGTCAAGGTCTTCGGGTGCTTCGGCACTCGGGCGAAGTGCTGCGTGGACAGCTCCTCCGATAGCGAAGGCTCCTCCTCGAGCGAGAGTGACGAGGAGGAGAGCGACAGCGACGATGAGGGTAGCGGGCGGCGGGGTGGCGGGTCCGACTAGGCGTCGGGCGCCGCTTCGCGCGGCACCGGCGACCCCATCATCCGTGTCGCCGGCTCCTTGAACTCCCCGGGGTCGTCTCCTTGGGCGGCTGGCGTAGGGAGGCTGCGGAAGGGGAAGAGGGCTGGCGACAAGGCCGTCAGGTCGGAGTACGAGGGCGTGGTGCCCTCGACAGCGTGCTGACGTCCTGCCGCCCCGTCTTCGAGCCCCGCTTCCAGCGCCGCCATCGCCGTCCAGCCTTCGGACGGCCCCCGGGATGTTCTCTTGGTGTCTTCTGGCACCCGTAGCTCGCCTAGGCGCTCCTTTTGCCCTTTTCGCCTCCTTGACCTGCCTCCTGAAGAGAGGGACAGGAAAGGGATTACGGGCATCTTATCTTTTTAATTTGTAAGCCTTCGGGCCTTAGCTGTATCTAAAACTTGTAATCCTCTCTTTCATGTTTTTCATCCTCTATGGACTGTACCTGAGTGGGATGTTTTTTAATGAAAAGGGGATGCTTGCCGGGTTATTTGTCTCGCGAGTTGAACCCACGCCAAGGAGCAAATCCTTGGTATCCCTCGGACAGACATTTCATCTCCCGGCAACAGGCCCTGCCGCCTTCCCACGTCGCTCGACCTTTCTCACGCCTTTGACGGAGGCGGGAACGAGGTGGGTGCGGTCTCCTCATTTCATCCCTTTGCTGCTGCGACTACGACCAAACTTGGCCCCGGGAACGAGCCCCAGGGCCTAGAGTTGAGGGAGCACGGCAGTTTTCGGGAAGAAACGCGGTTTCGCATTCCCCAGTCCATAAGAGGATGCATGATGAGGGATGAAAGACTTATCTGATATTGCAGCCCCCGGCAACTCTGGTTTGCCGTGGACGATTCTTGGCACTCGCAGCCCCCAGCGATACTGGCTTGCCGGGGCCCAGGTGCCGGCGCGCCCTTCTTCTCCTTTTCGTCCTCAAGCAGTCTGGCCAGGATATGCGAGCCCTGCGAACGAAAGAGAAGCAAAAGGACGAATACTCGACCTCTAGCATGCATGCTATAACCTCGGGGTGGAAGGCTTCGGATACTCTTCCGACGAGGAACTCCAACCCAGCGCCAAGCTCACTCTGTTCTTCAAAGGCGTGGCGGCGGCGCTCCAGCAACTCCGGGAACGGATCCCAAAGCAGTTGCCGACGAGTCACGCTCGATTTGTGCCGGAGTTCTGGAGAAGGTGCTGGTGAAGGTGGCCTTCCGCAATCCGGGCCTCAACCTCACCAACGTCCTCAAGAGGCTGCCGGCGGACGCTGATCTTGACGCACTTAAGGCCCTCGTCGCATCCATTGTGGACAGGGTGAATGAGGTCAAAAGGGTTGACGGCGGTCGCGTAGATTAGGCCGTCCGTTTTCTTCTTTTCTTGTCGCTGCCAGTCATGTCATGGGAACACTTTATTAGAGGCGCGACAAGTTATTTTTGTAATATAACTCTATCTTAGGCAAAAAAATTGCTGTGTTACTTCCTTTACTCGACTCTTGGCTTTGTATGGTTCTGCCCTACGCTTTCTAGGGAAACTTGCCGGTGCAGGCACCCTTGCCGCGAGCGCCGAGTGCGGAACTTCAGCAGCCTGCTGGCGGGGTCGCTACCGACAAGCAACCTTGTCGCAACTAGTTGCAGCTCACTTAAGTTGTTGAGCGGACTCGAAACAAAGTAAGGGCGCAGCTAGCTACGAGTTGGTTCCTCCGCGCACAGGTTTTCCATACAAAGCACGGTCGTTCAAGGAAAATAACTCAAAAACTTAAAAAAACTGATTGCTCAAACTTTAGCAACTTAGCTTTTCTGTCGTCTGCTTCCCGGCAAGGAGAAACTTTCTTGAACGGCCTGGTCCACACCATTATCTTCTCCTTCCCCCCCCCCCCGGTAAACCTTGTGGGCGAGGGAACCTTCCTTCTTTTGAGAAAGAAACAGAGAAATAAAGTAATGATATGGAGCCTTGGGCTCGTTATCGCTTACCGGGGTCTGGTGCTGCACAAAGTGTCAGATAACATATGCGAAAAAGGATTATAGCATAAAAAAACTGACAAGATGTGCGGGGCACATGAACTTTACTGGTGCACGGGGTCTGCGCCCGGCTTTGTACAAAGGATTACATGCAACAGCGGCAAGACTTGTACAAAAGGTGGTTGCCGGAAAAGCTTCCGGCAACCGCGCCCTACGGGTAAAACTTACGAAGATGTTCTATGTTCCAGGAGTTGCTCACCGGAATGCCATCTTCGGTCTCAAGGCGGACAGCGCCGGGCCTAGTGACTCGTTTCACCCGATAAGGGCCTTCCCACTTCGGCGTCAACTTGTTGGAATTCTTGGCGGACTGAACACGCCGAAGAACAAGGTCGCCTTCCTCGAAGCTCCTGGCTTTAACTTTGCGGCTATGGTAGCGACGCAAAGCTTGCTGGTAGCGAGCGGCTCGCACAGCAGCCTGAAGACGGTCTTCCTCAAGGAGCAGCGCGTCATCTTGTCGCAGCTGCTCTTGCTCGAGCTCATCATAAGCGAGCACTCGAGGTGACCCGTAAACGAGTTCCGTGGGGAGAACTGCCTCTGCTCCGTAGACTAGAGCGAAGGGTGTCTGGCCAGTGGCTCGATTTGGCGTCGTCCTGATCGACCAAAGAACCACCGGCAGCTCCTCGATCCAGTTTCTTCCGCACTTGTGCAGCCTGTCGAAAGTTCTGGTCTTGAGGCCTCGCAGCACTTCAGCATTTGCCCTCTCCGCTTGACCGTTGCTTCTCGGATGAGCAACAGAAGCGAAGCAGACCTTGGCGCCAAGATCTTGGACGTACTGCATGAAGGTGCGGCTCGTAAATTGCGTGCCGTTGTCGGTGATGATCCTGTTAGGGATCCCGAAACGGCAAACAATCGACCTGAAGAACTTGACTGCTGACTGTGCTGTCACCTTCCTCACTGGTTCCACTTCCGGCCACTTTGTGAACTTGTCGATGGCGACGTACAAGAACTCAAAGCCCCCGACAGCTCGGGGAAAGGGGCCGAGGATGTCGAGCCCCCAGACCGAAAATGGCCAGGATAAAGGGATCGTCTGGAGAGCTTGAGCTGGCTGGTGTATCTGTTTGGAATGGAACTGGCACGCTTCACACTTGGTTACTTGTGCAGTTGCATCCTGGAGGGCTGTCGGCCAGAAGAAACCTTGTCGGAATGCTTTGCCGGCAAGTGCTCTTGCGCCAATGTGGTGACCACATATGCCTCCATGTATCTCTGCCAACAGCTGTTGTCCATCTTCCCGGCGAATGCACTTCAATTTCACACCGTTGAGTCTTATTCTGTACAGTGTGTTGTCGACAAACTTGTACATACTTGACTGCCGGGCTACTCTTTTCACTTCTTCTTGCTCTTCGGGAAGCTCTCCTGTCTGAAGGAAACGGACAATCTGCTGCGCCCATGCTGGAGCTTGTGGCTCGACAACAAGGACTAAAGGCGTATCTGTTGCTGCGGGAACATCCGCTTCCACGGCAAGAACCTGCGGCTCTGCCGGAGCATGATATTCCCCGGCAAGCTTGCCGGAGCAAAACTTGTCGGGAGCGTCTGCTTCAACGGAACAAACCAAGAGGTTCGCCGGAGCAGACTGCTCCTCAGCACTCTTGGCGTCGATCTTGGGGACCTTCTTGGCGGCGGCTTCGGGAAGCTCTGCCGGAAAGTAGTCACCAGAAACCAACTTCCTCTTCTTTCTCTGTCCAGTCGACGGTGTTACGGATGGTTGAGTCAGCTTGAGCACAAAAATCCCTGGTTCCACAGGTAACTTTAGTGCTGCGCACTTTGACAGGCCGTCAGCAATATCGTTCTGAGCTCGTGGAACGTGCTCCATTTGCAGGCCGTCAAAGTGTTCTTCTAGCTTTCTCACTTCATCAACATAAGCTTCCATCAATGGACTCTGGTAGTTCTTGTTTACTTGGCGGACGACAAGCTGCGAGTCACCCCTTACAATGAGTTTCTTGATCCCAAGGTCGGCTGCGATTCTGAGGCCAGCAAGCAAACCCTCATACTCTGCAGTATTGTTCGTTGCTTGCTCCTTGGGAAAGTGCATCTGGACTACGTACTTGAGGTGCTCTCCGGTGGGTGCGATAAGCAGCACGCCAGCACCGGCGCCTTGCAGCGAGAAGGCACCATCAAAGTACATCAGCCACTCTTTGCTTGTCTCCTTGACGGGGATGCTCGTCTCTGGAATTTCTTCGTCTGGGGTTGGCGTCCACTCTGCTATGAACTCTGCCAATGCCCTGCTTTGGATCGTTGCAGTGCTCTCAAACTTGAGGCCAAAGCTTGACAGTTCCAATGCCCACTCGACAATCCTGCCTGTTGCTTCTGGATTCTGCAGTATCCTCTTCAGCGGAAAGCGAGTGACAACTGTGATCTCGTGTGCCTGGAAGTAATGGCGCAGCTTTCTCGAGGCCATGAGAAGGCCGAAAAGCAATTTTGCACACCAGAGTACCTCGACCTAGCCCCCTGGAGAAGGGAGCTGACAAAGTAAACTGGGCGCTGCACCATCTTCTTCTGCACCTCCTTGCATGCCTGCGCAGACTCAACTTTGTCGGGGCCAGAGCTTGTCGGAGAAGCCCCCTGCTTGTCGCTGGATTCACTTGCCGCGGTTGCTGGCTCATCGTCCGCCTCCCTCTCCGCTACTAACGCAGCACTAACCACTTGATTGGTTGCTGCCAGATATAGCAGCAACTTCTCTTGTGGCTTAGGTGCGACAAGTATTGGAGTGGAGGACAGGTACCTCTTCAAGTCCTGTAGCGCGGCCTCCGCTTCTGGAGTCCATTTCATTGGACCTGCCTTTTTCAATATTTTGAAAAATGGCAGGGCGCGCTCAGCAGACTTAGAGATAAACCTGCTGAGAGCAGCCACGCAACCGGCAAGCCTTCGCACATCCTTGACGCGCTTCGGTGCTTCAATCTGCTCGATGGCCTTGATCTTGTCGGGGTTGGCTTCAATTCCCCGCTGAGACACAAAGAACCCGAGAAGCTTGCCGGAAGGGACTCCAAACACGCACTTCTCGGGGTTGAGCTTGAGGTTGATCTTGCGCAGATTTGCAAAAGTTTCTTCTAAATCTTGGATCAGGGTAGCCTTGTCCTTGCTCTTGACCACTATATCATCCATGTAGGCTTCCACATTTCTGTGTATCTGTGGCTCAAAAGCGACATGGACTACCCTTGCAAATGTTGAACCAGCATTCTTCAACCCAAAGGGCATCCGTACAAAACAGTATGTGCCGCAAGGGGTGATAAATGCGGTTTTTTCCTCATCCTCTTCTGCCATGAAGATTTGATGGTATCCTGAATATGCATCAAGAAATGAAAGCAAATCACATCCAGTTGTGGAGTCAACAATCTGGTCAATGCGCGGCAAGGGAAATGGATCTTTGGGACAAGCTTTATTGACATCAGTGAAGTCTATACAAAGCCTCCATTTCCCGTTCGCCTTGCGCACGACTACAGGATTGGCCAACCACGTGGGATGGAGCACTCCTCTGACAAGGCCTGCTGCTTCCAATTTCCTGATCTCTTCTGCAATGAACTCTTGGCGCTCCACTGCTTGCTTCCTGACTCTCTGCTTGACGGGCCGACGCATGAGGACAGACGGCAAGGTGGTGCTCGATTACTTTCCTGGGAACACCGGGGATATCAGACGGTTGCCATGCAAACACGTCGACATTCGCCCGCAGGAAAGCAACGAGCGCGCTTTCCTATTTGGGGTCAAGAGTGGCGCTGATGGTGAAGGTACCACCAGTACCATCCTCCTTGGCGGACACCTTCTTAGTCTCGGGTGGAGCTGCCATCTTCTTCTTGCACTTGCCGGTGGAGCTCGATGGTGCGTCCTCGACGGTAGCGCAGCACTCCGAAGAGGTGCGCTTGCCGGAGTGGGCATCAGAGCTCTTGCCGGACTTTGTCTTCTTCTTCCCCCCGGGAGCTTCAGCGGCAAGTGTGTTGTGATCAGCTGCGGCTGCTGCTTCCCGGTAGATCTTGTCGGCGCAGATAAGGGCATCCTTCTTGTCGCCGGGGACAGAGATGACACTTATCGGGCCTGGCATCTTGAGCATGTTGTATGCATAGTGAGAGGCTGCCATAAACTTGGCGAGCGCTGGACGGCCAAGGATCCCATTGTAGGGTAATGGAAAATCGGCAACGTCAAATGTGACCCTCTCAGTTCTGAAGTTCAGCTCGCTGCCAAATGTGACCGGCAGCGTGATCTTCCCCTTCGGCTTGCTCCTTCCCGGGTTGATTCCTTGGAATGTGCCGGTCTCTTCGAGCTCGCTGTCAGGGATCTGGAGTTTCTGAAGGACCGCGGAGGAGATCAGATTCAAGCCGGCCCCGCCGTCAACTAGCATCTTCGTGACCTTGAGGTTGCGGATAGTTGGTGAAACCAACATCGGCAAGCACCCGACCGCAGTTACGCGATCAGGGTGATCCTCAATGTCGAAGATGATAGGCGTGCTGGACCATTTCAGAGGCTTGCGTGACTCTACGGATGGTTCCGCTGCATTAACCTCCCGCATCCACTGCTTGAGTTGGCGGTGCGAAGTATGCAGAGAAGCACCACCGTCAACGCACAGGACCTCTGTAGCTTTCTGAAATTCCTGCTCATCGGCCTCATCATCATCCACGTCTTCGTCATCGTCGTCGTCTTCATCCTTGTCGCGGCCGCGGGGAGGTCTGTCTCCTTGCCGCTGCTTGGCCTTGCCGCGGCGTCCTCCTCGGCCGGGACGTTTCTTGCCGGATCCACCAGTTCCTTCCTGGGCCTTCTCCTTGTCGCGCCGCTCGTACTCAGCTTTCTGTTGCTCAACAAGCTGTTCGACTTTCTTGCAGTTCTGGAGATCGTGACCCTTGGTGCGGTGAATCTTACAATACTGCTTGCCGGAGCTGTCCTGCTTGTCGGCGGCCGCCACAGGCTGGGCCTCCTTGTCGGAGCCACCAGCTTTAGCTTCCTTGGCGCCACCTCCGTTGCCGGTCTGCTCGACAGCTAGCACTTCCTTGCCCTTTTTCCTTCTGTTGTTCCGCCGCCGGCCTTTCCTTGTCGGGGCGGCATCCTCACTGTCGGATCCTCCTGCTCCTGTACTCTCTCCGGGGAGCCTCCTCCCCTCTTCAGCGCGTGCACACTTGTCGGCCAGGGCGTAAAGCTCGCTGACGTCTCTGATCTTACACATCGCCATCTCCTCCCTCATCCTTCGGTTTCGCACGTTCTGATGGAACGCGCTGATGATCGCGGCGGGGTGGACGTCTGGGATGTTGTGCTGTACACGGCTGAATCTCTGAATGTACTTGCGCAGTGGCTCTCCTTCCTTCTGGGCGAGCAGATGAAGATCGCTCTCTTGGCCATGTGGCTTGTGGCCGCCTGTAAAGGCGCCGACAAACTGATGGCATAAATCTGCCCAAGAGGAGATGGAATTGTCCGGCAAGTGCATGAGCCAGGACCTGACGTTGGGCTTGAGTACCAGCGGGAAGTAGTTGGCAAGGATCTTGTCGTCCCGTCCCCCGGCAGCCTGCACCGCGATGGTGTAGATGCTGAGAAACTCCGACGGATGCGTCTTGCCGTCGTACTTCTCTGGTACGTCTGGTTTGAAATTCTTTGTGCTGGGCCACTGGACTTGCCGCAGCTCACGGGTGAACGCAGGACAACCTACCGCGTACGGCAGATCGCCTGGTTCCCCTGGCGCATGCATGTCAACAGAGGGCCCAGCGCGCTTGTCGGATTGACGTCGCGCTTCTCTTCGGCGCTCGATGCGGGTTCGAGCGTCTTCTTGTTGTCGTTCATGGAGAACTTGGCGCTGGTCGCGACGAGCTCGTGGGTCCGACGACGCGGTGGAGCCGCTGTCGGGGTGGACCCGGCGAGTCGGCGATTTTGGCCTTCGTAGTGGAGAGTGCATGGAAGTCGCACCTCCCCCGGTCTTGTTGCCATCGGCTCGCGTCCGGCTGTCCTGCCGCGGCAGCGAGGTGCTTGGTTGCCGCGCAGTGTCGCCGTTGGCGAAGCCGATGAGGCTCTGGATAGTGGCCCTCCATTCGTCGGTCTTGTCCGCCGTCGGAGGATAGTCTAGGAGCAGTTGAGCTCGCGCCAAGGCTTCTGCTGGAGTGGTGGGCGGCGGAGGTGAACGGTGCGAGGAGTGGGGCGTGCTCGGACTCCTAACCACGTTAGAAGGAGCAGTGCCCCGTCCAGGCGACCGTACTTCGCTCGAGCCAGCATGTTGACGTGCATGTTGGTCTTGAGCGCCACGAGAACCACCAGCTTGATCTTGGCCCAGCGGACGTATGGCGCTGCGAACGCCATGACGCTGCTGGTCCCGCGCCTCCTGAGAGGGGCGCGGTGCGCGCATGGACGCCGAGGTCTGTGCCGCCTTGTCCTTGGACTTGGCCGCACTGAGGGCTCCCTCGTCGACGCCCATTCTTCCGCCGGCGTCCACTCCACCACCCGTTTGCTCCGGAGGCGGTGAAAGCGACGCAGACGGAACAGCTGCCTCCGAATCCTTCTTCTTCGGTGGCATGTCGATGAAGACGATGAAGATTTAGCTCGCGTGCACGCCGGATCGGGTTCGCACAATCTCGACGCCCCCTACCTGGCGCGCCAAAGATGTCGGGGAAGCTGATCCACCAACACCTATGGGGACCGGGCCCCTTTCGGTTCGGAGGGGGGCGGAGGCCGCACAAAGAGCGGATCGAGGCAGTACACGCGAGCAGTTTTACCCAGCTTCGGGCCGCACGGATGCGTAAAACCCTACTGCTGCTTGTTTGTGTGTATTGAATTCTTGCTCAGGAGCGATGGACGCTGCCAGACCGAGCGTGAGAGTGTTCCTGATGTTTCGAATGAGCCGAACCCCTCTACGTTGCGCTTGGGCCTCCTTTTATACTTTCAAGGGGTCACCGACAGGTGGCAACGTAGACTAGAAGGGTAAAAATGGAAAAGAATGCGGTAGGTGCAGCTACCGCTACTGTGGACACAGTGCACCCTACCTAACTCTGACGGCAGGGGACAGGGTCATTGAATGCCCGTCTGAGTTGCCTAAACAGTGCAAAAAGTGACCGTTAGGAGCGCCACCGTTTGCCACGATGGCCTTCTCTTCATCTCCGCTTGCCACCGCGCACCCCTAGCTGCGCGGCCTCCTGCCACGTGTGCTTGGGAGAGTCCTAGAGCGACACGTTAGCAGGTGTGCTGGAGCGCAGGCACGAAGTGTGGGTTTCCCGCGGCAAGCTCCTTGCCGCGGTCGTCGTCTTGTCGTGTTTGGGAGCTTGTTGCTCACCGGGCCTTGCCGGGACGCAGGGCGCGTCGCGGCAAGCTTTCTTGGTATGCCTTGAGTGGCCTTCCCGGCAAGCTCCTCTTGCCGGGGTCTTGTCTCTTCCCGGCAAGATCCTCTTGCCGGGGCCTGGGTTGGCCTTCCCGGCAAGCTCCTCTTGCCGGGGCCTTGGTTGGCCTTCCCGGCAAGCTCCTCTTGCCGGGGCCTTGGTTTGAGTACTTTGTTCTTGAATGGTCTCCAAGGGAACCACGGAGGGTCTTGGCGGTCACCCGGCAAGCCTTGCCGCGGGATGCTGCGACCGCCCGTGCACAAGTTCGGGGTACTAGGGTACCCCTACTCTAGTACACCGACAATACGTAAACAAATACCGTGTCCCGAGTGAGCCTCTACTTGACTAGCTCATTGATCAAAGATGGTTAAGGTTGCCTAACCATAGACATGAGTTGTCATTTGATAATGGGATCACATCATTAGGAGAATGATGTGATGGACAAGACCCATCCGTAAGCTTAGCATTTGATCGTTCAGTTTATTGCTATTGCTTTCTTAATGTCAACTACATATTCCTTCGACTATGAGATTATGCAACTCCCGGATACCGGAGGAATACCTTGTGTGCTATTAAACGTCACAATGTAACTGGGTGATCAAAAAGATGCTCTACGGGTATCTCCGTAGGTGTTTGTTGAGTTGGCATAGATCGCGATTAGGATTTGTCACTCTATGCATCGGTGAGGTATCTCTGGGCCCTCTCAGTAATACACATCACAAGAAGCTTTCAAGCAAAGATACTAAGGAGTTAGTTACGAGATGATGTATTACATAACGAGTAAAGAGACTTGTCGGTAACGAGATTGAACTAGGTATGAAGATACCAACGATCGAATCTCGGGCAAGTATACCGACAAACAAAGGGAATTACGTATGTTGTCATAAAGGTTCAACCGATAAAAGATCTTCATGGAATATGTAGGAATCAACATGGGCATCCAGGTCCCGCTATTGGTTATTGACCGGAGAGCTGTCTCGGTCATGACTACATAATTCCCGAACCCGCAGGGTCGCACGCTTAACGTTCATTGACGCTAGAGTAGTAGTGGGATATTTGATGAGTGGTAAATAAATGTTGTTCGGAATCCCGGATGAGATCCCGTAAGTCACGAGGAGTCTCGGAATGGTCGATAGGTAAAGATTTATATATGGGAAGTCATATTTTGGGTTCCGGAAAAAGGTGTAGTTTTTCGGTATTGTATCGAGAAGCTTCCAGAAGGTTCCAGAGGATTCCAGATGGGTCAGGAAGTCCACAAGTGGGTCCACCACGACGTAAGGGATAGCATGGGCTGCGGGGAGGCGCCCTGTCCTTATTAGGCTAGGTGCACCAAGTCCTCAAAAGGCCATGTGGGATGTGGCTAGGGAAGGCAAAAAAAGGAAGGACACTACTAGGGAAAACCTTATAGACAGAATATTACTAGCAGCGCGGTTTAAAAACAGGCGCTGCTGCTACGTAGCAGTAGTGCACTACAACAGAACGTGCTACTGCTATCCACATAGCAGTAGCGCGTCTGGATGAAACAACGCTACTATTACAATTTCCATGACCTTGCCGCCACACTAGGTATAGCAGGAGCGTCTGTTCCCTAAATGCGCTACTGCTATGTTGTTTAGCAGTAGCGCTTTATCCCGACGCGCGCTACTGCTAAAGCTATCCTATCTTCCAACCGACCGCCCCTCTCTGCTCCACTCTCACTCTCCCCCGCACCCCCCATCGTCTGCCGCCGCCGCCGTTCCCCGACCACCGTCGTCGCCCGCCACCGCCGACGCTCCTGCTCCTCCTCCACTGAGGTAGTCCATCCATCCCTCCTCCTCACTCCTACCTCCTCCTCCTCTCTCCTCCCTCCTCCTCCTCCCTACCGCGCCCCTCCCTCCTCCTCCAGCCGCCACTTCCTTCCTCCTTCCTCCTCCTCCGGCCGCCCCCTCCTCCCTCCTCCTGCTCCTCCCTCCTCCCTACCGCATCCCTCCCTCCTCCTTCGGCCGCCCCCTCCTCCCACCGCCCTCCTCGTCTCCCCTCCCTCCTCCCTCCTCCCACCCCCTCCTCCCTCCATCTCTCCTAAACCCTAAACTATTTTTATTGTTCTTGTATAATGTAGTTTTTTACTATTTTTTAGTAAGTGTTTAATAGAAATAGTTTATTTAGGAAGTGGTTAATAGAACTAGTTTATTTATAGTAAGTTCTTAATAGAACTAGTGAATTAGTAAGAAAATTAATTATTTTTATTTAGAGTAAGTGCTTAGTTGAACTAGTTGAATTAATAGAACTAGTTTATTTTTAGTAAGAAAATTTAGGTATATGAGATTTGATGATCTAATTAAAATTTTACTATAGAACTAGTTTATTTTTAGTAAGAAAATTTAGGTATATGAGATTTGATGATCTAATTAAAATTTTACAATAGAACTAGTTTATTTTTAGTAAGAAAATTAATAAACTAGTTTATTTTTAGTAAGTGCTTAGTTGAACTAGTTGAATTAATAGAACTAGTTGAATTTATGTCATTATCACTTTGTCATCAAAGAAAGCTATATGAGATTTGATGATCTAATTAAAATTATACTCGGTGGAATTTGCAGGCTTTGTAGAGTCGTGTCTCCTTGGAGTGATCGTCATCCGAGCTACCTCTACTTCCTCTACACCCGAGTCGATGAGCTAAAAGCCCACCTCCTCCTTCTCCACTCCTCGGTGTTGAATAGAGTAGACCTAGGGTATTTAGTTATGCTTCTTAACCAAATGAAATGTTTGGGTTATAAGATATATTGAAATGTTTTGGTAATATTGAACCATTGAAATGCAATGAGCACCAGTTTATGCTCATGTGTGAAGTGTTGATTCATTTCCGACTGGCCTATGTTTTGCCGGAGTGTTGATTCATTTCCGTTCCAACAAATTTTAGGCGCTCGATATGTCCTATTTTAGCAAAGGTCATGCCGGATTTTTCCGTGAATTTAAGCATGACTTGTGCTAGAATATGCAGGAAATACTGAGTGCCCCGGATTTGCTAGAAAGAGAATTAAATGACATTTCGAGTTGACTTTAAGTCTGTCGGGGATCCATACATGACAGTCAAAAAATCAGTGAGGGAGAGTCTCCACCATATATGAGAGAAGAATAATGCCGACTGTTGTTGTGGGGGTCGCTACCCCTTCTTCTCTTTGTGCTAGACCTTTGTTATGCACTAGGGGAAGAAGGGGTAGCGACCATCATCGACGGTCGAAAAATTGGTGAGGGGGTGTCCACCATATGTGAGAGAAGAAGAATGCAGACTGTTGTTGTCGTGGTCACTTCTCCTTCTTTTCCTTGTGCTAGATATTTGTAATGCACTAGGGAAAGGAGGAGTAGCGACCATCACTGACAGTCGCAATAGCAGAGAGGGAGTGCCCACCATATACGCGAGATGAGAGTTTAGGAAGGAAGACTCGACAGACCTAAAGCCAACCCGTTGCATATTGAGTAATACTTATCTGTGTGTTGAGTTTCCTGGTACTTGGCTTCGATCGATTTTCAATTAATTTTTCAACTATGAACATAGGAAATGCCTGACGACGAAAGGGAATTCGTTATGTGCGAATACTGCAAAGACGAGCGCGGCATGTGCGACAGGCCTCACCTAGTTGGTGGTAGGCACTTCAGCATCATGCCGAATGAGACCTTCGAAGTGGATACAGTAAGTCACAATGACAAGTCTTTTTTCGTAATTAAGCATGAATTCTGCTTCTTTTGCTTCAACTTGTAATTTTATTTTTTTACAATTCTACTAGCGTATCCCCTGCCATGCAAGAATGTATGTCTTGGATAAGATTGGTTTCAGTACTATGGAAAGTATGGTGGTAAAGAGAGTTCACAAAAATTGGAGAGCGCTATGCAAGGCTTATGCATTTGAGCCTAATATGCTTATCACCTTTGATATTCATCCGGAAGATGAAATTGAAGGTAATATCGACATCTGGGTCGATGTGCAGATGCCTCCAATTCTACCATTATGTGAGTTTCTCAACCATATTTATTAAGTAATTTATATTATTTATTTAAAAATAGTTTACAACTAATTTCTATCGACAGCTTATTTCCATTCAAGCAAACATGTCCAGCGCTTGGTAGACAGCACCTACTACTGTCCCGGGGCTGAACTAAACTGCGAGGAGATAGGTCATTATGTTTCATGGCTTGAGGATCTTGATACTGTCAAGACAGGTTATTTTCCTAGACTTCAAGATATTAGTACTCAAAATGCGCGACCACTAGTGTGCGTATTGAACTATGGTCACATCTATTTAGGAAAGATGGTAAGATTTCTACTATTTATCCTCAGTGCATCTTTTGCATACATTATTTTTTAAGCTAAACTTCATTGCTAAGTGTGTTACTACAATGTTCTTTAACAGGGACTCCCGATGAGTGTTGTGCCTCGTTGGATAGAGCCTAAAAGTCGTATGATGATGGTTAGCTTACGGCCAAGATATCCTGTGTTGCATATGAGTGCATTCATCATTTCTCGAAGTGAGAAAGTCTTACTAGTCAAAGACTGGAGCAAAATTGTGAAGGATCGCAGCAGAGAAGTACTAGGGGGCAGCAATCAGAAGCGCAGCCCACAAATAGGAGACAGGTTCATCTTCATGCTCCAATATGATGAAGCAGGAGTGCTACACATGTTTTATGCTATTTTACCTGAGAGAAAGCAGCAGGAGTGATTAGCTAGCTTGAATGAGTTTGAAGATGGTGATGTGGTACACTATAACTATGATGATTAAATAGCTAGTGTTGGTGGTAATGACGATGATGATTATTATTAGCTAGTGTTGATGGTAATTAGATAGCTACACTATGACTATGATGATTAAATAGTGTTGGTGGTAATGACTATGATGATTATTAGCTAGTGTTGTTGGTGATGATATGATGCAAGAGTTTTTATATTAATATGATGATGATGTTGATCATGATTATCATGATGATTTGTTATTTTGATCATGATTAGATATTATATCATTGGTGAAAGGAACGCGGATTAGATTCATGTGGATGGATCAAAAGTGACCAAAAGTTGAATTAGTAGGATCATCGTCCTAATTCAACTTTTTTTCATCCAAATGAATCTAATTCATGTTTCTTCCTCACAATGATATATTAATTCATCATGGACATAATGATATAACAACCTCTTAATTGGTACTGTATCAAAATCTATGTAACAGTGCATAAATACACTAAAAGAAATAGAATACTAGTAGCGCCGGACAGGAAGCACGCTACTACTAGTTAGATTAGCAGCAGCGCGGCTTTATTAAAAGCGTTGCAGCTATTAGCAGTAGTGCGTTGCTCCAACGCTCGCTACTACTACCCATGTATAGTAGTAACGTGGGTCAACCAACTCTACTCCTAACCTTTAGTTGTAGCACCGTAACAGTAGCGCCCCAAAACTAGCGCGGCTGCTAGGCTTTTCCCTGGTAGTGGGAGTCCTAGTAGGAATAGGATTGGACTTGGAGTCCAAGTTCTCTCCCCCTTAACCGCGCCCTAGAGCTTGGAGGGGCTGTTTCCCATGCCTCTCCACCTATATATATAGAGGGGAGGGGGCTCCCCAAGAGGACACACCAAGCCCTTGGCGCCCCTCTCTCTCTCGTTACTCTGTAGTTCCACCGCCTCGTTGTAACGCCCCGAGACCGATGCGCCAGGTGTCTTCCAGTTATTTGTTGTTGTTGCCTTGTCATTTGCTTGCGTGTCGCATCTTGCCATGTCATCATGTGCATTGCATCATCATGTTTTCAAAACTTGCATCTGTATGGGTCCCCCCATTCTCTCCGCTGTCCGTTCTGAGTCCAACCACACTCGCACGCGCCAGCGGCATGTCCGAAATATTATTTTATAAGTGGCTGGAAAATGTTCTCGGAACGGGTTGAAAGTTGGCGTGCGGTCTTATTTTAGTGTAGGTAGACCGCCTGTCAAATTTCATCGAGTTCAGAGTCCATTTGATGCCCCAACGGATAACTATAGCGACAATATAGTCGGTCTTACGTCGGACGTTTTCGGTCTTCAGAAACGGTTGCCGGGCTACAATTCTCTTCTCTCCTCTCAGTCCATGGCCCTCTACACAGCCCACTAGACTCAACCTACCCCTTCTCGCATCCGGAGCCGTCCGATGGCGATCGCACGGTCCAAAAACCTCTCCTAACCCCTCAAACCCTAACTCTGTCTATAAAAGGAAGCCTCCCCTTTCATTTTTGGCACCAGACAACTCCCTCCTCAAAATTAGCGCGCCGTCAGCCTCCTCCCACCTCCACCTCGCATTCTGCGCCGGCCTAACCCGCCGCCGCCACTTGGCACTGCCCCAGCGGGCGAGCCGCCACCTGAACCCGCCGCCGCCTAGGGCCAGTGGCAGCGCGCCACATGCCCCTGGCAGCGCCTCCCTCCTCCCACCTCACGCCGGCCCGCCCGCCCCAGATCGGGGCCCGCTCAAGCCCATCTGGGCTCGGACGAGCCCACATCGCCGCCCGCAGCCTCAGGAGCCCCGCTCCCCTCGAGCTCCCTTGCCACCAACCCACGCGCGACGCCTCCTGCCGTCATTCACTGCTCCGGCGGGTCACCGGAGTCCGTCGTCGCCGGCGACCAGTCAAGTGTCGCTACCGTTCTCCACCTCCTTCTCCGAGCCTTCCTTTCCTCTCTCTCTCTCTCTCTCTCATCGTGCCTCACCGCCATGAGCACAGCCGCCGGAGCTTCGCCGCCGCCGATCTGGTAGGAGTCGTCGTCTTCGTCCTGGATCCGGCTGGAGCTCGCCCGCCGGCCCGGATCTGACCTCCGGTGCCGTCCCCGTTTCCCCTCGACCCCGTCGTGCGTGCCTACCTCATGCCGCCACCGCCGACATGGCTCTACTCAAAGTCGAGCAGAGCAACCACGCAGTCGTGCCCGTTGACCCCGTTGTCCACATGGGCCACGGCCTGCTACGTCCTCGCGGGCCCCATGCTACTCGGCCCACCGCGCGCGTTAACCGTAGCCTGCCAAGGCCCAGCGCACCTCTAGCCCAGGCGCCCCCTCTTCACAAGTAGGCCAGATCTGGTCCGAGGTGAGATGCCCACCGGAGCCCACCCGTGTGTAGCGCGTGCAGTAGCTGGCCCAGTTCCAGCAGTTTTGTCCCATGTAGTGTTTTTTGTCATGTCTGCGATTTTAGCTATTTATCCCGAATTGCCAGTTTTGCAAAAAAAGCCCTCATACTTCATTCATTTAATAACTCTCAAACCGTGCATCCAAATTAAACAAACCTTATATGAAAAATTCTTAGAATTTTGTGTAGATTCATAATACCCAACTTTCATGCATGTTAAAAATGTTTAAAATGATGTTTGTGTGTATTTTCCATATTGCCATGTTAAAATGCTTTAATTCATAACTAAATAACCGTAGCTCCAAATTTAACAAACTTTATATGTAAGTGGGGTAGAAAAATGCCTAGTTTAACATGGTGGCTTTACTTTACATGTTAAACAACTCTAAAATATGCTTTAGGACAGAACAGTACCAAACCTAAAAATATGCACATGAGGTTTTCTGGACTTGTTGCTTGTTGATTCGGCCTCATTTAAACTTGCCTAGATAGGTAGTTTTATTATGCTTTACCTCTTGACATGTTTAACAACATTTAATATTGTTGGGTACATAAATGAGAGAGAACTAAATAATGGATGTGGTGTTCGTCAACATGCAACTTGTTACATGTTGAGCTCCACTTAACTTGTAGTTTTGTTTGTGTACTTTACCATGCCATGCCTAATTAAACCGGACATGCATCATACTTGGTTGTGCATCATGCCATGTTTATGTGATGGTTGTTTACTATGTTGTTTGCTTCTTTTCGGTGTCCGTTTGTCTTCTTCATGGACTCGTTCTTCTTCCTTGTGGGATCTCAGGCAAGATGACCATACCCTCGAAATCACTTCTATCTTTGCTTGCTAGTTGTTCGCTCTATTGCTATGCCCCGATACCTACCACTTGCTATATCATGCCTCCCATATTTCCATGCCAAGCCTCTAACCCATTATTCCTAGCAAACCGTTGTTTGGCTATGTTACCACTTTGCTCAGCCCCTCTTATAGCGTTGCTAGTTGCAGGTGAAGATGAAGTTCCTTGTTGGAACATGGATATTGTTGGGATATCATTATTATATCTTGTTTACTTTAATGCACCTATATACTTGGTAAAGGGTGGAAGGCTCGGCCTTATGCCTGGTGTTTTGTTCCACTCTTGCTGCCCTAGTTTCCGTCATACCGGTGTTATGTTCCTTGATTTTGCATTCCTTACGCGGTTGGGTGATAATGGGAACCCCTTGACAGTTCGCTTTGAATAAAACTCCTCCAGCAAGGCCCAACCTTGGTTTTACCATTTGCCACCTAAGCCTTTTTCCCTTGGGTTCTGTAGACTCAAGGGTCATCTTTATTTTAAACCCACGGGCCAGTGCTCCTCTGAGTGTTGGTCGAACCTGTCAGCCGCCGGTGACCACCAGCGGCAACTCTAGGTTTGCCGACCGGAATCATGGACAATCCGGTGTGCCCTGAGAACGAGATATGTGCAGCTCCTATCGGGATTTGTCAGCACATTCGGGCGGCTTTGTCGGTCTTGTTTTACCATTGTCGAAATGTCTTGTTACCGGCATTCCGAGACTGATCGGGTCTTCCTGGGAGAAGGAATATCCTTCGTTGACTGTGAGAGCTTGTGATGGGCTAAGTTGGGACACTCCTGCAGGGTTTTGAACTTTCGAAAGCCGTGCCCGTGGTTATGGGCAGATGGGAATTTGTTAATATCTGGTTCTAGAAAACCTGACACATAACTTAATTAAAAATGAATATACCGCGTGTGTAGCCGTGATGGTCTCTTTTCGGCGGAGTCTGGGAAGTGAACACGGTTCTTGTGTTATGCTTGAATGTAAGTATTTTTAGGATCACTTCTTGATCATTTCTAGCTTCACGACCGTGCGCTGCTTCTCTTCTCGCTCTCTTTTGCGTATGTTAGCCACCATATATGCTAGTGCTTGCTGCAGCTCCACCTCTCTACCTTTCCTGCCCATAAGCTTAAATAGTTTTGATCACGAGGGTGTGAGATTATTGAGTCCCCGTGACTCACAGATACTTCCAAAACAGATGCAGGTGCCGATGATGCCAGTGCAGGGGACGCTACCAAACTCAAGTGGGAGTTCAACAAGGATTCGGGCCGTTACTATGTGTCTTTTTCGGAAGATCAGTAGAGGAGCCCAGTTGGGACGATCGGGGATCTAGCATTTGGGGTTGTCTTTCTTTATTTTGGTTCCATAGTCAGACCTAGATTGTATTCTGGATGATGTATGTTTAACTTGTATTTGTGTGAAATGGCGATTGTAAGCCAACTCTTTATCCATTTCTTATTCAGTACATGGGATGTGTGAAGATTACCCCTCTTGCGAAAAGCTTACCATGCGGCTATGCCTCTAAGTCGTGCCCCGACACGTGGGAGATATAGCCGCATTGTGGGTATTACAAGTTGGTATCAGAGCCTTCCCCGACTTAGGAGCCCCCTGCTTGATCAAATCGCTGACGTTGTTGAGTCTAGAAGAAAATGTTTTGAGTCTTAGGATTATATATATCGGAGAGTAGGATTCTTTTTACTCCCCGGTCCCTTCATCGCTCTGGTGAGACCTCGTGACGTAGAGTTTTGACTCTTCTCTCCTCAAATTTCATGAAAAAAAATTAGGATCACGCGGGTATCTTGGAATCATTCCGATGGTTTTGTGACGAGAACATTATTCTTGGTGCCTCCTGACATTTAGGGGTTGTGGCAGTGTCCCGGGGAGTTCAGCTCTGAGGTTTTGTCATCACAATTTTATCATTGCAGTTCTGGAATACCTGAGTGCGCCGACATCAAAAATCTCTTTTATGAAGTTGTTGGTGAGATAACCTCGACGCCACCCAGTACTGGGGCGGGAGTTCGGGAGTATTGCCATAACTCGTATAACGGATGCTTTTCGAAGGTTGAGGTAAACGATTTCCGAAGTTTTCTTGGTTATGTGTTGAAGGATGGATACAGCTGGATGTAGGATTTGCTAGTTTTGGGTGAGATATTATGCTTCCCCTGTATCCCCAACACCTGATTGCATAACCAGAAAGTTTCGGGAGTTTATAAGTGGGAATTCAAGTATCACGTAGGATATCTTTCCAACAGACACATGATACGATATGGGGACTATCATATGTTTGTTCCGGCTTATTTTGCAAGTCAGTCCTTTGTTTTGTTTTGAGTTGGGGGATTCGAGTTGCTTCGAAGTCAAGTGTTGATTCCATATCTTTCCTAAGCGGTGTTCTCATATTTCTATGTGAATACTAATCCTTCATGATAATCGAGATTGTCATATCCATCCTTTTTCCAACCGGCGTGTTTCTCTTCAAGTGGATCCGATCATTTTAAACATCCGCAAGTTCAATTCTAAGTTCTCTCAACGGTGTTCATTTCATCCGCCTGCAAGTTGTCTTTGTTTTCCCGCCCTCCCACCCTTTTTCTTCAAGGACTCGGATTTCTTAATCAAGTATCCTTTTATTCATGTGAAGTCTCTTCATTCTTTTCAATCAATGTTCTTACCTGGTGTTTCTCATGAAGATGCTCTAGTAGTCCATCATTCTTCTTTATTTTCTTTTCTAGTGGATTCAATTCAAGCTTTCGGTGTTGATCATATCTCTTTCCTTATTTCAAATGCTTTCCCATGCCGGTGCACCTCTTAATCGTTCATCTCTCTCTATTCATATCGAAGTGTCGAAGATATCTCAGAAGACGTGTGTTTCATTATCAATCCGCTCAAGCTAATTTGAGGTTGTTATCTCATTCAAGCCATTTAATTCAACCGGCGCATTCTCTCTTTTAAATCATTCCAATGGTGTTTCTCTTGAGTGGGCCTTAACCCACAGGTCTTTTTCCAGGATCTTACCTGACTCTTCTAATTTTCTCGGAGCTATTATCTTTTCAAAGTTTGACGTAAGAATGAATCATCATCTGTCAGATGAATTCTCCAAGATAGCTTTCAAATTCTTTTCATCGTTTGTTCAACCTTTCTATTCTTCATTCCGGAGTGCCTCAACAATTCATGGTGGTGTTTCTCATCATCATTCTCTGCATTTGAAGACCGAAGAAGAGTTTTCCTCCAAATCTTATCCGTTCTCTCAAAGATTCGTGATTCTAACTTGTTGCCATCCTCTCATAATTGTTTTCGATTGTGAGAATTCTTTTCACCCATCCAGAGCAATTTAGGAGTCTTTTCAGTTTGATTCTCTGGAGCCTTTCATCTCAGAATTATTCATTCCAGCTTTCAGCTCTCATTCCCCAAATCATACCGGTGCATCATTCAAGTATTCTCTTATCAGCTCATGATCTCTTCATTCTCATGTATCTAAATTCCCTCAAGTATCATCTTTCATTTTCCAATTCTTCCCAGTGAATTGTGCCTTTGCTACTTTCATTTTCAATCCTTCCGGTGGTTCGTCGAAGACCTTCTCAAGTTTGCGCTATATCTTTCTTAATCCTTCTCAACGAAAATAAGTAGTATGCCAAATCCGTTGCTTGTCATCAATCTAAATTGGTGAAGGATAAACATAATGTAATTATTATTCTTGTTTCATGAAGTAAATTCAATTCCTTATTCCGGAGGTTCATCAAAATTCTTAGTTTCAATTGCTCATCTTTCTTTTCCCGGAGTTCCAAGCTCTCTCAATTATATCATCACGAAGATCCATCTAAATCATTGCAAGGCCTCAATCTTATTATTTTCATCCTTCACTTCTTACCGGAGTTCTTCATGGAGGCTCAACATGGTGCATCATCAAGGATTCTTTTCATTCTTCATTTGTTCTTCAAGATTTCTCTCGAAATCATGACCCGCCAAGCTTTACTCAAAATAAAACAGGGTTCTCAACACATGTTTTGTTTTGAGGAGCTCAAGTATTCTTCTTGCATTCCGAAGTGCAATTCTTTCTACCGTATCATTTGAGGTGGTGTTATGTCATTCTTGATAATTTGAGTTCATGTTTCATGATTCAACAGTTGTCAAGAATGAGATAGTTAAACCCATCATTTTCAATTCGTTCATGAGATCCTTTGAAACCCATCAATCTCTTCGTTGGAGTTATCTTGGGTTATATTTCACCTAAAGCTTTCCCTAAGGATTGTTGCTATTTATGGTGCTTATAAATGACCCAAGTTCTTCATTTATCCTTCTGGTGAAATAAGTTTCTCATCTCCTTGTTCATATCAATCCAATATATTGTTTCGTTAGTGGAAGAATTTCACCTCAAGATTTCGAGATGTTTTCCATAAGCCCACTACAAGCTTATTCGTTTCATTGGTGGTTTTCCAACAACTCCGTTATAACCTTCTTGGAAGGGTGTTTTCCAAGCTCATTTGTGGCAGAAGTTGTCATTTTATTCTCAATTCTTTCATTTCCTACGATCCAACTTCTATTCTATCGTTCCGGAGGCATTGTGATGTTGCTGTTTCCACTCATCATCTCGGATTGTGAAGATCATGTTCTTTCCTTTGCTTATCCATTCAACCGGAGTGTCATGCCCTCTTTTCAAGTTCTTCCCATTCTGTCAAGTTGTGCCTCCCTTATCAACCGGAGTGTTGTCTGAAATCTTTCTTACACCTTGTGCCATTCTTTCAATAGTTCCGAAGGCAATGTGTTTTTGATCTCTTCAAGTATCTTCTCATCTTGTCAAGTTCATATTCTTTACCTTCCATTTCCAACTGAAGTGTTGTCGTAATTGATCCTTATCATTCCTTGTACATCTCGTTTCATCTGGAGTGCTTACATGTACTTCTTGCCCATTGCAACCCTTTTATCATGTCTTTCAACCACATGGTTGTCGTGATGTTCCTTGTTCCTCTTTTCTAATAGAGTGTTTTCAACTTCGTTCATCTCCGTTGTATTCTTTCTTTCAAGTTTTCAAGCTCTCAAGGTTCTTTGGTTTCACTCATTTGTCAAAGAAGCAACTTAGTTTTACCTCTTCTCTTCCTCTTTCGTTTCCCTCTGGTACCATCCTGGATCTCGGGACGAGATCCTCTTGTAGTGGTGGAGTGTTGTAACACCCCGAGACCGATGCGCCAGGTGTCTTCCAGATATTCGTTGTTGTTGCCTTGTCATTTTCTTGCGTGTCGCATCTTGCCATGTCATCATGTGCATTGCATCATCATGTTTTCAAAACTTGCATCCGTATGGGTCCCCCTGTTCTCTCAGTTGTCCGTTCTGAGTCCAACCACACTCGCACGCGCCCGCGGCATGTCCGAAATATTATTTTATAAGTGGTCATAAAAGGTTCTCGGAACGGTTGAAAGTTGGCGTGCGGTCTTATTTTAGTGTAGGTAGACCGCCTGTTAAATTTCATCGCGTTCAGAGTCCATTTGATGCCCCAACGGATAACTATAGCGACAATATAGTCAGTCTTACGTCGGACGTTTTCGGTCTTCGGAAACTATTGTCGGGCTGCAATTCTCTTCTCTCCTCTTAGTCCATGGCCCTCTACACAGCCCACTAGACTCAACCTACCCCTTCTCGCATCCGGAGCCGTCCGATGGCGATCGCACGGTTCAAAAACCTCTCCTAACCCCTCAAACCCTAACTCTGTCTATAAAAGGAAGCCTCCCCTTTCATTTTTGGCAGCAGACAACTCCCTCCTCAAAATCAGCGCCCGCCAGCCTCCTCCCACCTCCACCTCGCATTCCGCACTGGCCTAACCCGCCGCCGCCACTTGGCGCTGCCCCAGCGGGCGAGCCGCCACATGAACCCGCCGTCGCCGCCGCCTAGGGCCAGTGGCAGCGCGCCACATGCCCCTGCCAGCGCCTCCCTCCTCCCACCTCACGCCGGCCAGCCCGACCCAGATCGAGGCCCGCTCGAGCCCATCTGGGCTTGGACGAGCACGCATCGCCGCCCGCAGCCTCAGGAGCCCCGCTCCCCTCGAGCTCCCTCGCCACCAACCCACACGCGACACCTCCTGCCGTCGTTCGCTGCTCCGGCGGGTCAGCGGAGTCCGTCGTCACCGGCGACCAGTCAAGTCGCGCTGCCGTTGTCCACCTCCTTCTCCGAGCCTTCCTTTCCTCTCTCTCTCATCGTGCATCATCGCCATGAGCACAGCTGCCTGAGCTTCGCCGCCGCAGATCAGGTAGGAGTCGCGGTCCTCGTCCTGGATCCAGCTGGAGCTCGCCCGCCGGCCCCGGATCCAACCTCCGACGCCGTCCCCGTTTCCCCTCGACCCCGCCGTGCGTGCCTACCTCGCGCCGCCACCACCTACATGGCTCTATTCGAGGACGAGCAGAGCAATCGCGCAGTCGTGCCCATTGACCCCGTTGTCCGCATGGGCCACGGCCTGCTACATCCTCGCGGGCCCCATGCTGCTCGGCCCACCGCGCGCATTGACCGCAGCCTGCCAAGGCCCAGCGCACCTCCGGCCCAGGCGCCCCCTCTCCACCAGCAGGCCAGATCTGGCCCGAGGTGAGATGCCCACCGAAGCCCACCCGTGTGCAGCGCGTGCAGTAGCTGGCCCAGTTCCAGCAGTTTTGGCCCATGTAGTGTTTTTTTCATGTCTGCGATTTTAGCTATTTATTCCGAATTGCCAGTTTTGCAGAAAAGCCCTCATACTTCATTCATTTAGTAACTCTCAAACCATGCATCCAAATTAAACAAACCTTATATGAAAAATGCTTAGAATTTTGTGTAGATTCGTAATATCCAACTTTCATGCATGTTAAAAATGTTTAAAATGATGTTTGTGTGTATTTTCCATATTGCCATGTTAAAATGCTTTTATTCATACCTAAATAACCGTAGCTCCAAATTTAACAAACTTTATATGTAAGTGGGTAGAGAATGCCTAGTTTAACATGGTGGCTTTACTTTGCATGTTAAACAACTCTAAAATATGCTTTAGGATAGAACAGTACCAAACCTAAAAATATGCCCATGAGGTTTTCCGGACTTGTTGCTTGTTGATCTGGCCTCATTTAAACTTTCCTAGAGAGGTAGTTTTATTATGCTTCACCTCTTGCCATGTTTAACAACATTTAATATTGTTGGTTACATAAACGAGAGAGAGCTAAATAATGGATGTGGTGTTCGTCAACATGCAAGTTGTTACATGTTGAGCTCCACTTAACTTGTAGTTTTGTTTCTGCACTTTACCATGCCATGCCTCATTAAACCGGACATGCATCATACTTGGTTGTGCATCATGCCATGTTTATGTGATGGTTGTTTACTATGTTGTTTGCTTCTTTCTGGTGTTGCTTCTTCGGGTTAGTTTCGATAACGTTGCGTTTGTGAGGATCCGTTCGACTATGTTTGTTTCTCTTCTTCATGGACTCGTTCTTCTTCCTTGCGGGATCTCAGGCAAGATGACCATACCCTCGAAATCATTTCGATCTTTGCTTGCTAGTTGTTTGCTCTATTGCTATGCCGCGATACCTACCACTTGCTATATCATGCCTCCCATATTGCCATGTCAAGCCTCTAACTGATCATTCCTAGCAAACCGTTGTTTGGCTATGTTACTGCTTTGCTCAGCCCCTCTTATAGCGTTGCTAGTTGCAGGTGAAGATGAAGTTTGTTCCTTGTTGGAACATGGATATTATTGGGATATCATTATTATATCTTGTTTACTTTAATGCACCTATATACTTGGTAAAGGGTGGAAGGCTCGGCCTTATGCCTGGTGTTTTGTTCCACTCTTGCCGCCCTAGTTTCCGTCATATCGGTGTTATGTTCCTTGATTTTGCGTTCCTTACGCGGTTGGGTGATAATGGGAACCCCTTGATAGTTTGCTTTGAATAAAACTCCTCCAGCAAGGCCCAACCTTGGTTTTACCATTTGCCACCTAAGCCTTTTTCCCTTGGGTTCTGCAGACTCAAGGATCATCTTTATTTTAAACCCTCGGGCCAGTGCTTCTCTTAGTGTTGGTCCAACCTGTCAGCCGCCGGTGACCACCAGGGGCAACTCTGGGTTGGCCTACGGGAATCTTGGAAAATCCGGTGTGCCTTGAGAACGAGATATGTGCAGCTCCTATCAGGATTTGTCAGCACATTCGGGCAGCTTTGCTGGTCTTGTTTTACCATTGTCGAAATGTCTTGTTACCGGGATTCCGAGACTGATCGGGTCTTCCTGGGAGAAGGAATATCCTTCGTTGACCGTGAGAGCTTGTGATGGGCTAAGTTGGGACACTCCTGCAGGGTTTTGAACTTTTGAAAGCCGTGCCCGCGGTTATGGGCAGATGGGAATTTGTTAATATCCGGTTGTAGAAAACCTGACACATAACTTAATTAAAAATGAATCTACCGCGTGTGTAGCCGTGATGGTCTCTTTTCAGCGGAATCCGGGAAGTGAACACGGTTCTTGTGTTATGCTTGAACGGAAGTAGTTTCAGGATCACTTCTTGATCATTTCTAGCTTCACGACCGTGAGCTGCTTCTCTTCTCGCTCTCTTTTGCATATGTTAGCCACCATATATGCTAGTGCTTGCTGCAGCTCCACCTCTCTACCTTTCCTACCCATAAGCTTAAATAGTTTTGATCGCGAGGGTGTGAGATTGCTGAGTCCCCGTGACTCACAGATACTTCCAAAACAGATGCAGGTGCCGATGATGCCAGTGCAGGGGACGCTACCGAACTCAAATGGGAGTTCGATGAGGATTCGGGCCGTTACTATGTGTCTTTTCCGAATGATCAGTAGAGGAGCCCAGTTGGGACGATCGGGGATCTAGCATTTGGGGTTGTCTTTCTTTATTTTGGTTCCGTAGTCGGACCTTGATTGTATTCTGGATGATGTATGTTTAACTTGTATTTGTGTGAAGTGGCGATTGTAGGGCAACTCCTTATCCCTTTCTTATTCAGTACATGGGATGTGTGAAGATTACCCCTCTTGCGACAAGCCTACCATGCGGTTATGCCTCTAAGTCGTGCCCTGACACGTGGGAGATATAGCCGCATTGTGGGTGTTACACTCGTGTTGGCGACGCTTAGCGAAACGATGTCGGTGCTCCACCATCACCATCACCACCACACCATCGTGTTGATTATGATCCCATCTACTTCTCCTATCCCGCTTGCTAAATCAAGAAGGAGGAGACATCATCAATCCTCATGTGTGCTAAACTCGGAGGTGGTGTCCATTCGGCACTAGATCAGTTGGATCATGATCGGATCGCAAAGAGTACGACTATATCAACCGCATTGATAAACGCTTCCGCTTAGCAATCTACAAGGATATGTAGATGCTCTCCCCCTCTCATAGCTATGCATCTCCATGGATAGATCTTGTGTGTGAGTAAAAAAATGTTTTCCATGCAACGTTCCCCAACACTGTTAGCTTAGCATATGATCATTCATTTTATTGCTATTGCTTTCTTAATGTCAAATACATATTCCTTCGACTATGAGATCATGGAACTCCTGAATACTAGAGGAATACCTTGTGTCCTATCAAACGTCACAACATAACTGCGTGATCATAAAGATGATCTACAGGTATCTCTGAAGGTGTCTATTGAGTTGGCATGGATCGAGATTAGGATTTGTCACTCCGAGTATCGAAGAGGTATCTCTAGGCCCTCTCGGTAATACACATCACAGGAAGCTTGCAAGCAAAATTACTAAGGATTTAGTTACTAGATGATGTATTACGGAACGAGTAAATAGACTTGCCGGTAATGAGATTGAACTAGGTATGAAGATAAGCGACGATCGAATCTCGGGCAAGTAACATACCGATAGACAAAGGGAATTACGTATGTTGTCATAACGTTCGATCGATAAAGATCTTCGTAGAATATGTAGGAACCAATATGGGCATCCAGGTTTCGTCATTGGTTATTGACCGGAGAGATGTCTTAGTCATGTTTACATAGTTCTCGAACCCGTAGGGTCCGCACGCTTAACTGATGTCTACTACACAACCTTCTTCTTGTAGACGTTGTTGGGCCTCCAAGTGCAGAGGTTTGTAGGACAGTAGCAAATTTCCCTCAAGTGGATGGCCTAAGTTTTATCAATCTGTAGGAGGCGTAGGATGAAGATGGTCTCTCTCAAGCAACCCTACAACCAAATAACAAAGAGTCTCTTGTGTCCCCAACACACCCAATACAATGGTAAACTGTATAGGTGCACTAGTTCGGCGAAGAGATGGTGCTACAAGTGGTATATGGATGGTAGATAAAGGTTTTTGTAATCTGAAGATATAAAAACAGCAAGGTAACTAATGATAAAAGTGAGCACAAACGGTATTGCAATGCTAGTAAACAAGGCCTAGGGTTCATACTTTCGCTAGTGTAAGTTCCCTCAACAATAATAACATAATTGGATCACATAACTATCCCTCAACATGCAACAAAGAGTCACTCCAAAGTCACTAATAGCGGAGAACGAACGAGAGATTATGGTAGGGTACGAAACCACCTCAAAGTTATTCTTTCCAATCAATACGTTGGGCTATTCCTATAAGTGCCACAAACAGCCCTAGACTTCGTACTAGAATAACACCTTAAGACACAAATCAACCAAAACCCTAATGTCACCTAGATACTCCAATGTCACCTCAAGTATCCATGGGCATGATTATACGATATGCATCACATAGTCTCAGATTCATCTATTCAACCAACACATAGGACCTAAAAGAGTGCCCCAAAGTTTCTACCGGAGAATCACGACGAAAACGTGTGCCAACCCCTATGCATAGGTTCATGGGAGGAACCCGCAAGTTGATCACCAAAACATACATCAAGTGAATCACGTGATATCCCATTGTCACCACAGATACGCACAGCAAGACATAAATCAAGTGTTCTCAAATCTTTAAAGACTCAATCCGATAAGATAACTTCAAAAGGGGAAACTCAATCCATTACAAGAGAGTAGAGGGGGGATAAAACATCATAGGATCCAACTATAATAGCAAAGCTCGCGATACATCAAGATTGTATCACCTCAAGAACACGAGAGAGACATCAAACACATAGATACTGGTACATACCCTCAGCCCCGAGGGAGAACTACCCCCTCCTCATCATGGAGAGCACCGGGATGATGAAGATGGCCACCGGAGAGGGATTGCCCCCTCCGGCAGGGTGCCGGAACGGGTCTAGATTGGCTTTCGGTGGCTACGGAGGCTTCTAGCGGCGGAACTCCCGATCTATTGTGCTCTTCGATAGTTTTAGGGTACGTGGGTATATATGGGTGAAAGAGATACGTCAGGGGAGCCACGAGGGGCCCACGAGGGTGGAGGGCGCGCCCTAGGGGGGTGGGCACGCCCCCTGCCTCGTGGCTCCCTCGTTACTTTCCTGACGTGCACTCCAAGTTTTTCCGGTGGCTTTCTTTCCAAAAATAACTTCTCCAGTTGGTTTCATCCCGTTTCGACTCTGTTTGATATTCATTTTCTTCGAAACACTTAAATAGGCAAAAAAAACAGCAATTCTGGGCTGGGCCTCCGGTTAATAGGTTAGTCCCAAAAATAATATAAAAGTGGATAATAAATCCCAATATTGTCCAAAACAGTAGATAATATAGCATGGAGCAATCAAAAATTATAGATACATTGGAGACGTATCAAGCATCCCCAAGCTTAATTCATGCTCGTCCTCGAGTAGGTAAATGATAAAAATAGAATTTTTGATGTGGAGTGCTACTTGGCATAATTTCAATGTAATTCTTCTTAATTGTGGCATGAATATTCAGATCTATAAGATTCAAGACAAAAGTTCATATTGACATAAAAACAATAATACTTCAAGCATACTAACTAAGCAATTATGTCTTCTCAAAATAACATGGCCAAACAAAGTTCATCCCTACAAAATCATATAGTTTAGTCATGCTCCATTTTCGTCACACAAGAATGCTCTCATCATGCACAACCCCGATGACAAGCCAAGCAATTGTTTCATACTTTAGTAATCTCAAACCTATAAACTTTTACGCAATATATGAGTGCGAGCCATGGACATAGCACTATGGGTGGAATAGAATATGATGATGGGGGTTATGTGGAGAAGACAAAAATGCAGAAAGTCTCACATCAATGAGGCTAATCAACGGGCTATGGAAATGCCCATCGATTGATGTTAATGCGAGGAGTAGGGATTGCCATGCAATGGATGCACTAGAGCTATAAATGTATGAAAGCTCAACAAAAAAAACTAAGTGGGTGTGCATCCAACTTGCTTGCTCACGAAGACCTAGGGCACTTGAGGAGGCCCATTGTTGGAATATACAAGCCAAGTTCTATAATGAAAATTCCCACTAGTGTATGAGAGTGACAAAACAAAAGACTCTCTATCATGAAGATTATGGTGCTACTTTGAAGCACAAGTGTGGCAAAGGATAGTAGCATTGTCCCTTCTCTCTTTTTCTCTCATTTTTTGGACCTTCTATTTTTTATGGCCTTTCTCTTTTTTGGGGGGGGGGGGCTTCTTTTTTTTATGGCCTTTCTATTTTTTTCTTTTTTTTTCCTCACTTGGGACAATGCTCTAGAAAATGATGATCATCACACTTTTATTTATTTACAACTCAATGATTACAACTCGATACTAGAACAAAGTATGACTCCATATGAATGCCTTCGACGGTGTACCCGGATGTGCAATGACTCCTGAGTGACATGTATGAAAGAATTATGAACGGTGGCTTTGCCACAAATACGATGTCAACTACATGATCATGCAAAGCAATATGACAATGATGATGTGTCATAATAAACGGAACGATGGAAAGTTACATGGCAATATATCTCGGAATGGCTATGGAAATGCCGTAATAGGTAGGTATGGTGGCTGTTTTGAGGAAGATATAAGGAGGTTTATGTGTGATAGAGCGTATCATATCACGGGGTTTGGATGCACCGGCGAAGTTTGCACCAACTCTCAATGTGAGAAAGGGCAATGCACGGTACCGAAGAGGCTAGCAATGATGGAAGGGTGAGAGTGCGTATAATCCATGGACTCAACATTAGTCATAAAGAACTCACATACTTATTGCAAAAATCTACAAGTCATCAAAAACCTCGGCACTACGCGCATGCTCCTAGGGGGATAGATTGGTAGGAAAAGACCATCGCTCGTCCCCGGCCGCCACTCATAAGGAAGACAATCAAATAACACCTCATGTTTCAAATTTGTTACACAATGTTTACCATACGTGCATGCTACAGGACTTGCAAACTTCAACACAAGCATTTCTCAAATTCACAACTACTCAACTAGCAGGACTTTGACATTTTTTTTTGAGGAATTGGTGACAGTGGGAGAGGCTCCCACTGACTTTGTATTACTCACAACAGAATAGTTACATTTGTGTTACAAAGGGGTTTTAGGCCCCCCCGGCCATGATTGATACAAAGCTAGCTGCCCAAACTAACAATGAAATCAGAGAGGAAAGGATGAACCTTCTCCAGACAGTTATGGGTCACCAAACCCAGCAAATGTTTAAATCTAGCTAACCATGCCCCAAACGAATGCGGGATCCTCCTGAAATGTTGGTTGTTCCTTTCCATCCACAGGCTCCAAGCAGCAAGCAAGAAGATGTCCATGAAAAGCGGCCGACGCCAGTCTTCTCTACCACCATGCAAAATGGCAAGCCTGTTGGTCCCCCCTGGCCACATCAGACCAATCCTACTCCAGCATTGTTGGGCAAAAGGGCACGTGAAGAAGAGATGTTCCACGGTTTCCTCGGGTGGGTTTTGGCAGAGCATGCAAGTATAGTCGCCCCCATCCACATTATAGTGCCGTCGCTTCAGCATATTCCTGGTGTTCAACCGATCTACCATAAGCAGCCACCCAAACATCTTGAACTTGATCGGGCATTTGGCTTTCCATAGCCATCCAAAGGTCTCATCAGCCATAACCTGTCTGAAGCAGTGGATATAGTATTTCTTAGACGAGTATCGTCCCAGGTCACAGACCCAAGTATCAACTGATCCACTGTCCAGACCGACGTGTGTGGACCTTTGCTGTATCTCTCTGATATCTTCCCTGGCCTGGATCGAAAGAGGCAGACTGAAGATCGAGGCAGGATCAGTGGATTTGAGGATCTTGGCAACAGAATCATCCTCATTTAGGGCATATGAGAATGCCCGCGGATGCGTATCCATTAATGTGGAGGCTGGGTCTCCCAACCAGACATCCTTCCAGAAAAGTGAGGTATGACCATCTCCGGGGACTACCCTGGTGATCCCACGGAAGATTCCACTGAGCTGCATTACATCTTTCCACCAGAAGGAACCCACTGGCTCGTCGGTGTGCGGCACCTTGTTTGGGTAGTGCGTTTCCCAGATCAGCTGAACCCAGGGTACATCTTCACGATTGTAGAATTTGAACAGGTATTTAAGGAGAAGCGCGGTATTTTGTATTCTGACATTAATAACACCAAGGCCACCAGACCGTTTCGGTCGACAGACAAGCTCCCATGCAGCAAGGGAGTTGGATTTGATCCCATCATCACAATTTTTTGCCCATAGACAATAGCGGCGGAGTTTGTCCAGATGTTCAACTATTTTTGGGTGTAGCTTGATCGTACACATTGCATATATCAACATGGAGGTGACCACCGAATTGACCAACGTTAGTTTGGCCCCTGACGACATCAGTGTTAGGGCAGTGGAGGTTTTCCTCTCAACCGAATGGACTAATGGCATGAGATCAAGAACTGTCGGTCTCGTTGTCCCCATGGGAAGACCAAGGTATGTAAACGGCAGGGAACCAACCGAGCAACCAAACGCTTCCGCCAACCCCCCGGCACGCTGATGATCAACATTGATGGGTATGAGGGTCGATTTATGGAAGTTAATTTTGAGCCCTACCGAAGCCGCATAATCCTCCAAGATAAGTTTCATACGGATTGCCTGTGTAGGACAAGCTTGCATAACCAAGATCGTGTCGTCAGCATACTGCACCACCGGGAAGTCACCTGCATTTTCACGTGGAATGGGTAGTTCTAGCAATCCCTGAGCATAAGCATCATTGATCGCATCTTGTAGCAGATCAGCAGCAAGAACAAAGATTAGTGGCGAGAGAGGGTCACCCTGTCGTACTCCACATTTGCATTTGAATTTCCGGCCAGGAACGCCATTCAAGAGGACGGATGAAACTCCCGAGCCAAAAATCAGTTTCATCCAGCCCAGCCACCTATCATCAAAGCCCATGTGCTTCATGATTTCCAGCATGGGGGCATGCTCGATCGTGTCAAAGGCCTTAGCAAAGTCTAGTTTGAGCAATATGATCTCTCTTCCAGACGAGTGGCACTGATGAATGTATTCGTACGACCACGCCAGGCAATCCTGGATGGTCCTACCTTTGATAAATCCATACTGATTCCTGTGAATAATTTTTAGGATCACTTTCTGCAGTCGGTTCGCCAGGATCTTTGTAATGACTTTTAGACAACAGTTGAGTAAGGTGATTGGTCTGAAGTCATTAGCCGTCTCCGGAGAGGAATTTTTGGGAATCAAGGTGATATAACCCTCACTTATGCTAGTGATATCCAGACCACCTGCATGAAATGCGTGACAGAGATCATAGAAATCTGTCTTGATAATTTGCCAGCATTTCTTAAGGAAACAGCCATTAAACCCATCCGGGCCAGGTGCTCTGTCATTTGGCATTTCCTTAACCACAGCATCTATTTCATCATTAGAGAAAGGCGCGCTCAGCTGGTCCAGTCCATCAATCCTGCGAATGATCCTAGAAAGATCAAATTTCATGTTGGTAGGTTTAGAAAAGCCCAAACGGTCTCTGTATGTATTGAACAGTACCCCCTCCTTGCCAACATGGTCATGTATATCGACTTCCCCAACTCTGAGCATGGCAATAGTATTGTGTCTGTACCTCTCTGTGGCCAAAGACTGAAAGAGTTTTGTGTTTTCATCGGCAAAACGAAAGTGCCTGATCGTACACCTCTTTCGCCAGTACTCATTTTGGTATTTGAGCAAGGCCTGTAGATGGTTTTTCAGTATCTTCCTGAAGTTTGATTCCTGAACATATAGGGGTCGTTTATCCTCAAGTGCATCCATGTTTGTTAGCGTCTCATTACTGATTTGAATCAGAATTTTAAGTTTGGAGACACCCTTACTCCAACGCTTGAGATCATATCTCAGAATCTTGAGCTTTTTGCAAATTCGCGCCGCCGCATTGGGTGCGTAACATGGTTTAGACCATGAACCAGCAACAACCTCCATGAACCCCTCATGATCTGTCCAAAAATTTTCAAACCGAAAAAGCCTGGACCGTGGGATGCTTGATTCAATCGTGACCACACAAGGAATGTGGTCAGACACTGGCTTCCCCAGGGGCAAGACCATTGTGTTAGGGTATTTGGTGGTCCAATCAGACGACGTGAAAAACCAATCTAATTGTTCAAGCAGAGGATCATCTTGCATGTTACTCCATGTGTATGCACGGCCTTTAACTGGTAGTTCCATTAGTGATTGTGCGCGGATGATCTCATTGAATAGTAGCATGTCCGCAGCGTTGCCACCTGACTTGTTTCTGTTATTCGTGGAGTGAATAAAGTTAAAGTCACCCAGAATTAACCAATTGTCATCATCAGGGATATTAAGCTCAAAAAGCCAGTTTGTAAAGTCTAGTCTGCGCTGACCAGAACAGGGGCCATAAACATTGATTAGATTCCACGAATCATGTGATTGCGTGGCCACGAAAGAGATCCCAATGGCAAAAGAATCCACAAACCAAGATGTACCAGTAAAAACAGCACTATTCCAGATAAGGATGAGGCCCCCAGAAGCCCCCACTGACGGTGCAAAAACAAATTTATCGAAGCGCTTAGGGCAGAAAGTCTTAATAAAAGCAGGATCGAAGGATTCACGTTTAGTTTCCTGGATACATATCACAGAACAACCGCTAGTATCAATAGCATTCCTAACAGCCAAAAGTTTGTCATCAGAGTTTATGCCTCTGATGTTCCACGAGAGACTTTGACATTATTACCTCCATATCTCAAAACAATCATCAAGCATCAAAGTTCTCTTAGTATTCAAAACACTCATAAGAAAAAATTTACTAATCTTGAATACCTAGCATATTAGGACTATTTAAGCAAATTACCATGCTATTTAAGACCCTCAAAATAATATAAGTGAAGCATGAGAGTTCATCTATTTGTATAAAATAAAACCACCACCGTGTTCTAAAAAGATATAAGTGAAGCACTAGAGCAAATGACAAACTACTCCGAAAGATATAAGTGAAGATTAATGAGTAGTCGAATAATTATGCAACTATGTGAAGACTCTCTAACATTTAATAATTTCAGATCTTGGTATTTTATTCAAACAGCAAGCAAAACCTAATGAAATAAAATGACGCTCCAAGCAAAACACATATCATGTGGCGAATAAAAATATAGCTCCAAGTAAAGTTACCGATGAACGAAGACGAAAGAGGGGATGCCTTCCGGGGCATCCCCGAGCTTAGGCTTTTGGTTGTCCTTGAATATTAACTTGGGGTGCCTTGGGCATCACCAAGCTTAGGCTCTTGCCACTCCTTATTCCATAGTCCATCGAATCTTTACCCAAAACTTGAAAACGTCACAACGCAAAACTTAAAGTAGAAAATCTCGTGAGCTCCGCACGAAAGAAAATAAAAGAACACTTCAAGGTACTGTAATGAAATCATTATTTATTTATATTTGTGTTATACCTACTGTATTCCAACTTCTCTATAGTTTATAAACTATTTTACTAGCCATAGATTCATCAAAATAAGCAAACAACACACGAAAAACAGAATCTGTCAAAAACAGAACAGTCTGTAGTAATCTGTAGCTAGCACAAAATCTGGAACCCCAAAAATTCTAAAATAAATTGCTGGACGTGAGGAATTTATCTATTAATCATCTTCAAAAATAATTAACTAAATATCACTCTCCAAATAAAAATGGCAGCAATTCTCGTGAGCGCTAAAGTTTCTGTTTTTTACAGCATGATCAACAAGACTTTCCCCAAGTCTTCCCAAAGGTTCTACTTGGCACAAATACTAATCAAAAGCATAAAACCACATCTAAACAGAGGCTATATTAATTATTTATTACTAAACAGGAGCAAAAAGCAAAGAACAAAAATAAAGTTGGATTGCCTCCCAACAAGCGCTATCGTTTAACGCCCCTAGCTAGGCATCAATGATGCTCACATAAAGGATAAGAGTTGAAACATAAAGAGAGCATCATGAAGAATATGAATAACAAATTTAAGCCTAACCCACTTCCTATGCATAGGGGTTTTGTGAGCAAACAACTTGTGGGAACAAGAATCAACTTGCATAGGAAGGTAAAACAAGCATAACTTCAAAATTTTAAGCACATGGAGAGGAAACTTGATATTATTGCAATTCCTACAAGCATATATTCCTCCCTCATAATAATTTTCAGTAGCATCATGAATGAATTCAACAATATAACCAGCACCTAAAGCATTTTTTTTCATGATCTACAAGCATAGAATTTTTATTACTCTCCACATAAGCAAAATTCTTCTCATTCGGGATAGTGGGAGTATCATAAGAGACTTGAATACTATAAATTGTTTCCACATTAAAAGAGTAACATTCAGAAAATGGGTAACCATAATCATGGCAAGTTTTATAAATATAATCACTACTTTTTATAGCATAAGTATCATCACAATAATCATCATAAGTAGGAGGCATGCTGTCATCATTATAAATTTGCATATCAAAACTTGGGAGACTAAAAATATCATCTTCATTAAACGTAGCATCCCCAAGCTTGGGACAAACATTAATTTTAGCAAATGTATTCTCAAATGTGTCATCCTCATCAAACATAGCATCCCCAAGCTTGGGCCTTTTCGTATCATAAGCATAATCACTTTCATCATCAATAGTATGGATAGCACCAATAGTATAGCAATTATCATATTCTTCCAAGCAAGTGCCAAAAAGATTTTCAAGATCATAAGAAGTATCATTATCTTCCACAATTATATTTTCATGAGGCACAATAGTAATAGGAGCAGCATTATTTGGGGGAGATATCTTTTTACCTCTCTTTCTTTTTCTTTTCTTCTTCTTCACCACATCATGTGTGGGTTCAATCCTCTTTTTGGAGCTCCTTATTAATGAGATTGGTTGAATAGGAGGCTCCTCCTCGTTACCTGATTCATCATAAGAAATAATAGAAGGATATTGGGAAGTCTCTTCCCTTTCATTAGTATTCTCTTCATCTTCTATTTGCTTTCTTTTCTTTATGTAATTGGCAATATAAGGATTTTCAATACAATTCACCGCACAATACATATGATGATCAAGAAATCTATCAAGATTAAACTTTGGAATACCCTCAGTTATAAGTTTCATTTCCTCATACCCCAAAAGAAGACTAATATCTTTATGATGATCAAGGGTAATTGAGGGAGTCCTGGATTAGGGGGTGTCCAGATGGCCGGACTATACCTTCAGCCGGACTCCTGGACTATGAAGATACAAGACTGAAGACTTCGTCCCGTGTCCGGAAGGGACTTTCCTTGGCGTGGAAGGCAAGCTTGGCGATACGGATATGTAGATCACATACCATTGTAACTGACTCTATGTAACCCTAACCCTATCCGGTGTCTATATAAACCGGAGGGTTTTAGTCCGTAGGACAACACATTCACACACAACAATCATACCATAGGCTAGCTTCTAGGGTTTAGCCTCTCCGATCTCATGGTAGATCTACTCTTGTACTACCCATATCATCAATATTAATCAAGCAGGACGTCGGGTTTTACCTCCATCAAGAGGGCCCGAACCTTGGTAAAACTTCGTGTCCCTTGCCTCCTGTTACCATCCGGCCTGGACGCACAGTTCGGGACCCCTACCCAAGATCCGCCGGTTTTGACACCGACATTGGTGCTTTCATTGAGAGTTCCTCTATGTCATCACCGTCAGGCTTGATGGCTCCTACTATCATCAATGCAGGATCCCGTCGAGAAAGAGCGTTTTCAATGCAGGCTTATGGCCACGGCAAGAAGCCTTAAGAAAAAGCAACAACAGCTTAGAGCTGATCAAGATTTGCTAGTCGACAGATGGACTGAAGTCCTTGCAGCCGAAGAGCATAAACTCGAACGCCCCTCCAAGAGCTACCCAAAGCGCAGGTTGCTACCCTGATTAGAGGAGGAAGCACTTAAACCTACATCACCAGCACTTGATACGGCCGACCGGCCACCTCATGGCCGCGACAGAGAGGCCTTTTGGCCCTCCACTCAAGCCGCACCCCGTACCAAGGCACGGGAAAATGCGCCAGACCTGCGAGATATGCTGGAGGACAAGGCAAGGCAAACAAGATCGATCTACGGATCGTGTGGGTGCCCCATGACTCGAGACGATAACCATCATGCCGGACACAAATCCGGTAGGGCCGAACACAGTAGACAAAGCTCATTGGAGCTACATCGTGATATAGCCCAGTACAGAGGCGCCGCACACCCACTATGCTTCATAGACGAAGTAATGGATCATCAAATCCCCGAGGGTTTAAAACCCGTAAACATCGAATCATATGATGGCACAACAGATCCGGCGGTATGGATCGAGGATTATCTCCTTCATATCCACATGGCCCGCGGCGATGATCTCCACACCATCAAATACCTCCAACTCAAGCTTAAAGGACCAGCTCGGCATTGGCTTAACAGCTTGCCAGCAGGATCAATCAGTTGTTGGGAGGACCTGGAAGCCGCATTCCTTGACAATTTCCAGGGCACTTATGTGCGACCACCAGAAGCCGATGACCTAAGCCACGTAATTCAACAGCCAGAGGAATCGGCCAGGCAATTCTAGACACGGTTCCTAACAAAGAAAAATCAAATAGTCGACTGTCCGGACGCAGAGGCCCTAGCAGCCTTCAAGCACAATATCCATGATGAGTGGCTTGCCCGGCACCTTGGACAGGAAAAGCCAAAATCTATGGCAGCACTCACGACACTCATGACCCACTTTTGCGCGGGAGAAGACAGCTGGCTTGCTCGTAGCAACAATATGACCAAGAACCCTGGTAATTCGGATACCAGGTACAGTAGTGGGAGGTCACGTCACAACAAGCAAAAGCGCCGCATTAACGACGACAATGCTGAGGATACGGCAGTTAATGCCGGATTCAGAGGCTATAAATCCGGTCAGCGGAAAAAGGCATTCAACAGAAATCCTAGGGGCCCGTCCAGTTTGGACCGAATACTCGACCGCTTGTACCAGATACATGGCACCCTCGAAAAGCCGGCCAATCACACCAACAGGGATTGTTGGGTGTTCAAGTAGGCAGGCAAGTTAAATGCTGAAAATAAAGACAAGGGGCTGCATAGGGATGACGATGAAGAGCCCCGGCCGCCGAACAGCAGTGGACAGAAGGGTTTCCCCCCACAAGTGCGGACGGTGAACATGATATACGCAACCCACATCCCTAAGAGGGAGCGGAAGCACGCGTTAAGGGACATATACGCGGTAGAGCCGGTCGCCCCAAAGTTCAACCCATGGTCCTCCTGCCCGATCACCTTTGATCGAAGGGACCATCCCACTAGCACCCGTCATGGCGGATTCGCTGCATTGGTTTTACACCCAATTATTGACGGATTTCATCTCACTAGAGTCCTTATGGACGGCGGAAGCAGCCTGAACCTGCTTTACCAGGATACAGTGCGGAAAATGGGCATAGATCCCTCGAGGATTAAGCCCACCAAAACGACCTTTAGAGGCGTAATACCAGGTGTAGAGGCCAACTGTACAGGCTCAGTCACACTTGAAGTGGTCTTCGGATCTCCGGATAATTTCCAAAGCGAGGAGTTAATCTTCGACATAGTCCCATTCCGCAGTGGCTATCACGCACTGCTCGGGTGAACCGCATTCGCCAAGTTCAATGCGGTACCGCACTATGCATACCTTAAGCTCAAGATGCCAGGCCCTCGAGGAGTAATTGCGGTCAATGGAAACACCGAACGCTCCCTCCGAACGGAGGAGCACACGGCGGCCCTTGCAGCGGAAGCACAAAGCAGCCTCTCCAGGCAATTCTCCAGTCCGGTCATTAAACGTCCAGACACCGTCAAGCGCGCCCGAAGTAACCTACAACAAGACCGCCTAGCACGTTCCGAGCAGGCGTAGCAATGCAGCCCCAACCCCAGCCCTCGCAAAAATGCAACACCAGTGCTTCGCATACATAACTACGCTCTAGAAATACCATGGGTACAGGGGGAGGGGCACCATCACGGCACGCCCGAAACACGGCTTAGACCGCACCAAGGGCTGTCGATTCTTTAATTTTCTCTTATTTTCAGGACTCCATTCTTCGGAAGGCCTGTTCGGCAGTTCAATTGCCGCACAAGCGATGCAAGAACCAGGGAAGCGGACAAGCCATGCCGCATTACGGAACTCCCAGGTGGTCTCTATCACGAGCAGTATACCTGTTTCGCATATCATTCCGCAGCCTGCCCCTGGAACGGACATGTTAAATAGTCCAACCTTTTGCTTATCGCATTATTTGTATCGTTCTGCTTTGATCGCAACCCTTTTTAATAAACAATGCATAGCTTTTGTCTATCTTTTGCATTACTCTTTTTTTACAAATATATGTTCCTTAACGACATGTTGCACCCGTACACTTTGGTACGGCAAAAATACGCCAGGGGCTTTAGTACCCCTCAATATGGTGTGAGAAGTCCGAACACTTTAACAAGTGTGGCACCCCGAACTTATAGCATTATATGCATCGGCTCCGAATCATGTCTTTGGTCAAATGTTGGGTTTGCCCGGCTCCTATGTTTTGGTGCCTTACGTTCCGCTATATCGGCTAAGGTAGCACTAGGAGAACTACTGCGATTGTGCCCCAGTTGAGCTGGGTCAAGCACCTCAGTAGAGAAAGCTAAAACTGACTGTCATGATGAAGCGAGAGATGGTCGCTGTTCGAGAGGTTTTTTCGAGTCCCTAAAGACTTATGCCGATTAGAGCGAGGAGTCAGCTCTGTCCGGCCAAGGCGTGGATAGCGCCCCGAACTCGGTCTTCCGAATACCAGGGGCTTCGCCGAAATTTAAAATTATAGAATTATATGGCTAAGTGAGAGTGTTCACGCATTATAGTCTGATTGCCTTGTTCGTTGGGCTGAGCGCCTCCCTCGAAGGACCCAAACATGGGAAAAAGAGCGCTCAGGTCTATCCCCGAGCACCCCAGCACTAGCGGCATGGGGGCAGAAGCCGACGACTCGCCATCTCTCAGAATTGATAAACAGCCGCACAGAAGGTAATATTTTAAATTCAAACAACACTTCTTAGTGCATATGAACAAGTTTTCAGCGCACAGGACAAAACGAGCAAGTTTTACTCAACAATTACATCCCTGGAACATTCATCCGCCATAAGGCAGGCACCCTTTAGAACATCCTTATAATAATTCTTGGGCTTGCGATGCTCTTTCCCCGGCAGTGGCCCGTCCTTCACAAGCTTCTCAGCATCCAGCTTGCCCCAGTGCACCTTAGCACGGGCAAGGGCCCTACAGGCACCTTCAATACAGACGGAGCACTTGATGACGTCAAGCCTTGGACAGGCCCCCACCAGCCGCCGCACCAGCCCGAAATAGCTCCCAGGCAGAGCCTCTCCAGGCCATAGCCGAACTATGAGGCCCTTCATGGCCTGTTCGGCCGCCTTGTGGAGCTCGACCAGTTGCTTCAGCTGGTCGCTCAGGGGCACGGGATGTCCGGCCTCAGCATACTGAGACCAGAACACCTTCTCTATCGAGCTGCCCTCCTCGGCTCGATAGAATGCGGCGGCATCGGACACGCTTCGGGGAAGATCTGCGAATGCTCCTGGAGAGCTCCAGATTCGGGTAAGTAACAAGTAACTCACGTTTATGTGTTTGCTTTGCATAAAGAATGCCTTACCCACCGCTATCTTTTTCACCTCATCCAACTCCAGGAGGGTCTTCTGGGATTCGGCCTTGGCAGACTTGGCATTTTCAATAGCCACCGCGAGCTTGGACGCTCGCATCCTTGAGTCAAGCTCCAAACTCTCATGTTTTTCCATGAGAGCCTAGAGCTCTTGCCGCACCTTGCCAACCTCGGCCTCATACTTATCCCGCTCGGTGCACTCCGTGGCCGCCCTCTGCTCGGCCTCGAGCAGCGCTTGCTTAAGGGCCGCCACCTCAGACGTGGCCCCTACAATAGCCACGATAATCCTGTCATTTTTTGCAATTGCACTTTTATATATATATATGTATTTAAACAAGGTATTTCTTACCTTCCTCCTCCTCGAGCTGCTTCTTGGCACGCCCGAGCTCTTGCTCGAACTGCTCGAGGTTCTGCTTTAGCGTGTCCACTTCCGCAGTCAGTACGGCGGACGACAGCAGAGAAGCCTGCATACGCATATTGACTCCTTTTTGTTAGACTCCTGCGAATTTTATTTGATCCTCTATTCGGCTTTTCTTCCCGAACGCCAAACAGAGCATCAGGGGCTACTGTCTATGCGGTAATATTATTTACACATTCTTTACTTACCTCAAAGCCTGTTAAAAGGCTAGCACAAGCTTCAGTCAGTCCGCTCTTGGCGGACTGAGCCTTCTGGACCACCGCACTCATAATGGTGCGGTGCTCCTCATCGATGGAGGCGCCTTGGAGCGCCTCCAACAGATTGTCCGGCGCCTCCGGTTGGACGGGGGTCACCGGCATGGAAGGCCTGCTCCTCTTGGAAGGAGGTTGCCCGCCGGACTCTGGAACCTTTGAAGTTTCCGGAGCGGTGTCCGGCCTAGAGCCGGACTTGGACCCTGGGGGGTTCCATCCCCTTTACTCCTGGAGTCCGGGAGGTTGCCTTGCGGCGCCTCCAGGACCACCTCCTCCTGGCTTGGAACCTGTTGGGACAACACTTCGGCGTCGTCCACAGGGCGGGGGGAGGAAGCCGTCGGAAGCGAATTCACATCCGACGAGTCCAGTGAACCGCTCGACGATGCGTCGAGCCGGTCTTTGGGTGGGCTGCATAATCATATTCGACATAAGGGAAAGCTGTGCAATAAAGGAATACTGTGAGTTACTCTGGTATCCGGATACTTACAATTTCGCCAGGGGCTTGGCCCTGTGCGGCCACTCCTCTTCGCCGTCATTGACGTCGGTGGAGTAGTCCGGAGGAAGGGTTTTTCCCTTCTTGGACCCTTCGGCCTCCCCAGTTGGGGCGGCCTTCCTTTTCTTCCCTTCCCCCGCTGGGGGGAGAGGTCTCTTCTTCCTCCTCCTCATCTTCGTGGGAGGAGTGTGTCTTGGAGCCGTCGGATGATGGATCCGACACCTCCTGGTGCCGGGCACTCTTTCGAGTCCCCGCGGCCTTCTTCTTGGCCTTCTTCTCCGGCACCACAGAGGATGCCGGAACCAGCAGCTTCGCCAAACGAGCGTCCGCTGGGCCTTCGGGCAAAGGAGCTGGACAGTTGATTTGTCCGAACGTCTCCTGCCAATCCTGTCAAAGGTAAGGGAGCTTAGATCCCGCATGGAGTCAAACTATGAAAAATTGATACCCTGTAGAAGGTAAAAATAGCTTACCGCATGAGTGTGACGCTGCGTGCTGAATCTGCGATCCTCGGTAGCGGATGTGGGGGCCTCGGCGCCTTTGAAAAGCACCTTTCATGCATCTTCATACGTCGTGTCGAAGAGCCTGCTCAGAGTTCGGTGTCATGCCGGGTCGAACTCCCACAGGTTGAAAGCCCGTTGTTGACACGGGAGGATCCGGCGGATGAGCATAACCTGGACTACGTTGACAAGCTTGAGCTGCTTGTCCACCAGGGTTTGGACGCATGTTTGAAGTCTGGTCAGCTCTCCTTTTTTACCCCATGACAGGCCTATCTCTTTCCAGGACGTGAGTCGCGTTGGGGGTCCGGATCGGAACTCGGGGGATGCGACCCACTTAGGGTCGCGCGGCTCGGTGATGTAAAACCACCCTGATTGCCATCCCTTCAGGGTCTCCACAAAGGATCCCTCGAGCCATAAGATGTTGGGCATCTTGCCCACCATGGCGCCTCCGCACTCCGCCTGGTTGCCACGCACCACCTTCGGCTTGACATTGAAAGTCTTGAGCCATAGGCCGAAATGGGGGCGGATGCGGAGGAAAGCCTCGCACACGACGATAAACGCTGAGATGTTGAGGACAAAGTTCGGGGCCAGATCGTGGAAATCCAGGCCATAGTAGAACATGAGCCCCCGGACAAATGGGTGGAGAGGGAAACCCAATCCACGGAGGAAATGGGGGAGGAACACCACCCTCTCATGGGGCCTAGGGGTAGGGATGAGCTGCCCCTCTTCGGGAAGCCGGTGCATGATGTTGTTAGACAAATATTCGGCCTTCCTTAGTCTTTTGATGTGCCCCTCCGTAACGGAGGAGGCCATCCACTTGCCTCCCGCTCCGGACATAGCTGGAGAAGGTTGAGATGGGGAGTGCGGACTTGGGCGCTGGAGCTCGAGTGCGCGAAAATGGATAGGCAAAGGAGGAAGAAGGCGTAGGTGAAAAGGTGGATCCTTATCCCCTTATATGGGTGGACGCGACTATGCGTCCCCACCAGCCTAGTAAAACTCGCTTATCTCCCAAGCGCCGTAATCAATGGCGCGGTTGGGTTACCCACGCCCGTATTGATGAGAATCCCGGAATAAGGGGACACGATCTCTGCTTTAACAAGACGTGCCAAGGAAACCGCCTCACATAACACGCTGAGATGGGACAGTAAAACGATTCGGATAAAGGCTTGGCCGTGGTGTGATGTCACACTATGGAATACGTCAGCAGATTAGATTTGTGTAAATATTATTCTCTCTATGGCAATATGTGGAAACTTATTTTGCAGAGCTGGACACTATCTTTGTGTTCAAAATCTTCTATGAAGTACTTGGAGGAGGAACCCGCCTTGCAATGCCGAAGACAATCTGCGCGCCGGACTCGTCGTCATTGAAGCCTGGTTCAAGGGCTACTGAGGGAGTCCTGAATTAGGGGGTGTCCGGATGGCCGGACTATACCTTCAGCCGGACTCCTGGACTATGAAGATACAAGATTGAAGACTTCGTCCCGTGTCCGGAAGGGACTTTCCTTGGCGTGGAAGGCAAGCTTGGCGATACGGATATGTAGATCCCCTACCATTGTAACCGACTCTATGTAACCCTAACCCTATCCGGTGTCTATATAAACCGGAGGGTTTTAGTCCGTAGGACAACACATTCACACACAAAAATCATACCATGGGCTAGCTTCTAGGGTTTAGCCTCTCCGATCTCGTGGTAGATCTACTCTTGTACTACCCATATTATCAATATTAATCAAGCAGGACGTAGGGTTTTACCTCCATCAAGAGGGCCCGAACCTAGGTAAAACTTCGTGCCCCTTGCCTCCTGTTACCATCCGGCCTAGACGCACAGTTCGGGACCCCCTACCCGAGATCCGCCGGTTTTGACACCGACAGTAATCAAATTATCACAATTTTTGGATACGATTCGGTCATGAAACAATTTGCATTGGATATTTAAATGACCATGTTCATTGCAAAGTTCACAAGGGGTGCAAAAAATATTGAATATTTCAGCACAATCATCAAGATTTTCTTGCAACAATTTAGTTTCTAAATACTTATGCCTCTTGCAATATCTATCTTCCCTATTTGGTGTATACTTGCAAAACCAATGCACTCCACAAAAATTGACATGTTTATAGGAGACAGTTTCATCATAACTAGTGCAATCATCATTGGTATCATGGATATTCAAAGAATTCATACTAACAACATTGCAATCATGCTCATCATTCAAAGATTTAGTGCCAGACATTTTATAGACTTCTTCCTCTAGCACTTGAGCACAATTTTCCTTTCCATCATACTCACGAAAGATATTAAAAAGATGAAGCGTATGAGACAAACTCAATTCCATATTTTTATAGTTTTCTTTTATAAACTAAACTAGTGATAAAACAAGAAACTAAAAGACTCGATTGCAAGATCTAAAGATATACCTTCAAGCGCTAACCTCCCCGGCAACGGCGCCAGAAAAGAGCTTGATGTCTACTACACAACCTTCTTCTTGTAGACGTTGATGGGCCTCCAAGTGCAGAGGTTTGTAGGACAGTAGCAACTTTCCCTCAAGTGGATGACCTAAGGTTTATCAATCCATAGGAGGCATAGGATGAAGATGGTCTCTCTCAAGCAACCCTGCAACCAAATAACAAAGAGTCTCTTGTGTCCCCAACACACACAATACAATGGTAAATTGTATAGGTGCACTAGTTCGGCGAAGAGATGGTGCTACAAGTGGTATATGGATGGTAGATAAAGGTTTTTGTAATCTGAAAATATAAAAACAGCAAGGTAACTAATGATAAAAGTGAGCGCAAACGGTATTGCAATGCTAGTAAACAAGGCCTAGGGTTCATACTTTCGCTAGTGTAAGTTCCCTCAACAATAATAACATAATTGGATCACATAACTATCCCTCAACATGCAACAAAGAGTCACTCCAAAGTCACTAATAGCGGAGAACGAATGAAGAGATTATGGTAGGGTACGAAACCACCTCAAAGTTATTCTTTCCAATCAATCCGTTGGGCTATTCCTATAAGTGCCACAAACAGCCCTAGAGTTCGTACTAGAATAACACCTTAAGACACAAATCAACCAAAACCCTAATGTCACCTAGATACTCCAATGTCACCTCAAGTATCCGTGGGCATGATTATATGATATGCATCACATAATCTCAGATTCATCTATTCAACCAACACATAGGACCTCAAAGAGTGCCCCAAAGTTTCTACCGAAGAATCACGACGAAAACGTGTGCCAACCCCTATGCATAGGTTCATGGGCGGAACCCGCAAGTTGATCACCAAAACATACATCAAGTGAATCACGTGATATCCCATTGTCACCACAGATACGCACGGCAAGACATACATCAAGTGTTCTCAAATCTTTAAAGACTCAATCCGATAAGATAACTTCAAAAGGGGAAACCCAATCCATTACAAGAGAGTAGAGGGGGGAGAAAACATCATAGGATCCAACTATAATAGCAAAGATCGCGATACACCAAGATTGTATCACCTCAAGAACACGAGAGAGAGAGAGAGAGAGAGAGAGAGAGATCAAACACATAGCTACTGGTACATACCATCGGCCCCAAGGGAGAACTACTCCCTCCTTGTCATTGAGAGCACCGGGATGATGAAGATGGCCACCGGAGAGGGATTGCCCCCTCCGGCAGGGTGCTGGAACGGGTCTAGATTGGCTTTCGGTGGGTACGGAGGCTTCTGTCGGTGGAACTCCCGATCTATTGTGCTCTTCGATAGTTTTAGGGTACGTGGGTATATATGGGTGAAAGAGATACGTCAGGGGAGCCACGAGGGGCCCACGAGGGTGGAGGGCGCGCCCTAGGGGGGTGGCCGCCCCCCCCCTACCTCGTGGCTCCCTCGTTCCTTTTCTGACGTGCACTCCAAGTTTTTCCGGTAGCTTTCCTTCCAAAAATAACTTCTCCAGTTGGTTTCATTCCGTTTCGACTCCGTTTGATATTCCTTTTCTTCGAAACACTGAAATAGGCAAAAAAACAGCAATTCTAGGTTGGGCCTCCGGTTAATAGGTTAGTCCCAAAAATAATATAAAAGTGGATAATAAAGCACTATATTGTCCAAAACAGTAGATAATATAGCATGGAGCAATCAAAAATTATAGATACGTTGGAGACGTATCATTAACGTTCGTTGACGATATAGTATTATATGAGTTATGTGATTTGGTGACCGAATATTTTTCGGAGTCCCAGATAAGATCACGGACATGACGAGGAACTCCGGAATGGTCCAGAGGTAAAGATTGATATATGGTATGATATGCAGTTGAAGATACGCAGTTGCAGTCGGGGTCAACACTTGCAATTGCATGCCTACTGGAAGACATGCAACTGCCCTCGTCCCCTCGATGAAACACCCTTGTTTCATAATCACGTTGAATATATGCAGTTTTGCAGTCAGTGGCAACACTTGCAGTTGCGTTTTTAGTGTCAAACATGGAACTGCCCCTCCCCGACCAAACACCACTAAGTTGGAGTCGCAGTGAACACAAGTAGTTGCAGTCGAGGGCGGCACTTGCAGGTGCGTGTCTAGTAGCTTAGATGTTTCGAAGACGAAAGATAAAAATAGATCGAATTATAAATACAAGTAAGAAACAAGCAAATCAAACAATGTAAAAAGTAAATGCACAAAAAAAGAAGACAAAAGAAATAATAAAGATGGGAAAAGCTAGATAAGTACACGTGTATACAAGCATAGTGAAGCTTGTTTCTGTACACATAAGTCTAAAAAAAAACTAATACAAAATATTTACGTGAAATACCTATAAGAAATTAAAAAACAGGAAAGAAAAATTGGAAAGGACCACAAGATGTAGCCCACAGGCCACGTAGCGGAGGGCACTCAGGCGCTGCCAGCCTCTCAAATTGAGAAAGCCCAATATGTTTTGAACAATGAAAATACATTATGTTAATCATAGTAAAGATATCATAGCCGGTATCATGCATTCGGAAATAGCAAACATGATAATGTGATAGAGAATTAAAAAAGAGAGAGAGGTTGAAGTAACATATGTAGATAATGTATATAATAAATGATATACTATTTTGTATCAAGCATGGCTATAAATAAAGTCATCTATGATATTATACACTATAAAGATAGTATTATACACTAGTATCATATGCAAATACACTATAAAGATAGTATTATACACTAGTATCATATGCATAATACTAGTGTATGATATTCTCACTGTTAATAGCCTCAGCGACAAACACAGATCAATCAAATCTTATGGTTAATCTCGTGTCTACACGTCGGCTGAAGCACATGCGGAGACATGCTAGCACGCATGCTCACTATCTCTTTTTCCTTTTTCCTTTTTTCTTTGCTTTTTCTTCCTTCTGCCTCCTCGGAACCATCCCGTCTCCTGCAGTATATGCTCATTGATGTCGGTGGCACGATCCCCTGCCGCTCCTTTTCTCATCCCCCATCAGCCCCGACAAACAGAACTCGTCAGCCCATTTTCCTTCCTGCTCCCCAATGCCAGAGAGACAAGAGACGGACCACGGGACGGCGGGGACGGAGGAGTAAGCATCCCTGGAGCTGCAACCAGTGGACGGAAAAGCTACATCTGGCTACGCAGGAGCTACAACCGGCAGATGAAGGAGCTGCAAACGGCAGGGCGATGGGGTGGGTGAACCATGACCGGCAAGTGAGGTTGCTGCACGAGGCCTTGCTGACGACGGAGTCGCGAATGCTACAATGCGTGCATACCGAAGCTACAACCGGCAAGGTGTGTCGACAAATGCTACAATCGTTCACCAAAAAAGCTACAACCACGGCCATTAGAGTTGCAACCCGGGTTCGCCGGAGTTTTAGCAGAGCGATGGTGTGCTACAACCGTTACAATGAGTTCGTGGAGATGCTACAACCATGTACACCCGAGCTGCAAACCGGTGTGGCGTCTGTCAACTATGCTACAACCGTTTCACGCTGATGATGCGGACCCGATGGCGGCTACAATGTGTCTTTTGGTACAACCGGCATTTGTGCAAGCTACGATCGGCGTCGGTAGAAGCTACAAGTGGCCATGGCGAGCTGCGATCGGCAGTCACAGTCGCTACAACCGGCTACGATGGAGCAACAACGACAATGCTTCGACCTGCGAGTTTATTTGCTGAAAGCAGCGGCACGTTTTGTTGCATAGGGGGCAGAACCACATGGGGCACTAACGCGGCAACCGCTGACCTGCTCCAACGAGCAGCGACGGCGAGCCAGCGCGCTGAGCTGCAAGCAGGAGGCCAGGGGGGAAGGGCGACAAGGCACTACAAGACATTTTGCATCGGGAGGAAGAAGGAACATGTACGAAAGGCTCGATCGGCCGGCTACAACAGGAAGGATTGAAAGGCTTAGGGCCGATTGGCCCAAACTTTGGGCGGGCGCGCCGGTGCCGAGTACTGGCCTAATTTAAAGCCGGACGCCTCTTAAAAAAACATCTAACGGCACCAAGTATATATATAGCTCCTATTGGTCATAAATGGTTGAGACAAAAGATGCATCTCCTAGGGAAGACCAGAATATGTGGGAAGAATAGAGTGCGGCGTGAGAGCGGTCACCGCCGGGGCGCCATGTTCCTCCATGCTATACACATGCTCCACATCCTCGGTTGCAGCAATCATCACATTCGTTCCCCCAGCCTCCGGGTCCGGCCGGTAAAACATCACCACGTCGGTGGAGAGCGTCACGGACTCAGGTAACGCTTGTTCGTGTATAATCGGGGGGTTTACAGCCCAAGTCCCATCCAGCGCCGCCGCCGTCAGCCTGACCCACATCTCCGACCGCGGCCATGGTAACGGCAAGACGTTTTTAGGGCCTTGGTCGTCAGGCTCGGGCAGCGACCAGAACAGCGCGCGGTAAGGACCGCCGTCGTAAAAGGACGGCGTTCCCGCCTCCGGATGTCCGCAGATGAAGGGGAGCTGTTGGTCGGCGTCAACAGTGGCGCCGTGCTCGGAGCCACTTTGCGAGGACGGCCGGATGTGCACTATGAGCTTGTCGCCGACGCATTCCGGCACAAAGACGTGGCCTTCGGGCACCGGGATGAACCTCCATGGCTTGTGTGGTTCCGCTGCTTCGTCTTGCTGATCAGGTATCGGTGCATCCTCCGGCTCCGGGTCATCACAGATGCTGGGAAACTCCTGATCCTGCCATGAGGTGATCACGATTCACGAGCGAAGTAAAGTCAACGTAAGTACAACCAAGTAACGGTAGAAGTAGTATGCGTGCTAAAGTCATCGTGTACACTGACTTTCTGATGTCTTCCATTGTCTGTAAAAATTAGAGGGAACAGCGTGGTATCCTTACCATGGTTTCACCTGGCTGGAGATCATCTTCCACTGCGACAGTGAATTCAGAGTTTGGCGTGCTGTCGGCTTTGGTGACTTTTTCGGTCATCAGCTTTATGTCATCGGAAGTATTGGACAACATACTTGCTATGCTGTTCATCATCTCGATGTTGTGCTTTTCTTGGTTCTCTAAATACAGGCGACCGATCGCAAATTTAGTACAGTACTATCAAAGATGGCCATCTTCAGAAAAGAGCTATTGCACCTTGCTGCGTTAATTGTCTACGTTGACGTAATATGCAATAATTTGGATATACAGTTGATGGATTTAACGTACAGTAGTATACAAGAATAATGATTAATTTCTGGCTCGACACTTACGGATAATTTGCTCCATGCGCGTTAGCTTGGCCTCCGTCGCGTGGAGGTGCATCGCGAGGTCCCTGCTAGTGGTGAAGGACGAGAGGAGGACCGCCGCGTGAAGGCACAACGCGACGGCGAGCGCCACATGTTTGGCTCTCCGGCCAATGGGGACGACGAGAAGATGGCGCCAGCGGGCGTCGGCGGCACCCACCAATCGATGTCCAGCCAGCAGGTAGGCCACGACGGTGGCGAGGCAGGCGGCGAGCAGCCCGGCGTTGTCCATGAGCGCTAGCTTGTACAATCAGCCCGATGCGTAGAGACGATCAATGTCAGGATCCGCGCGCGGCTCCCGGGCTGCTTTTACCGGCTGGATTCTTTAGTTGCCGGATGAATTACGATCGAACTCCTCCTATTCACCCGACCGACTAAATTATGATCTGCCACGACAACGACTGATTGATGATAGTTGGACTCTTTTTCTTTGGCTGGAGACAGAGGAAAGGGAAACTCTTCTGTTCACCCGACCGATCTTTGCCTTCTGCAACGGCGTGTTTTTGCAACGAGACTCTTGTTACAAAAAGGCTCTTGTTACAACAGGTTAAAAGAAAAAAAATAGTTTTAAAAAATTTCACAACATGGCTTTTGTTACAAAAAAAATTCTGCAACTAGACCTTGTTGCAGAAAATACTACAGCAACACATTTGTTGCAAAGATGACGAATCACACAGCCATCCGCAGTTTCATCATCCAATGGTTAGTGAGGCGGCCGATCTTTTAACTTTGTTCACCAACGGACGCGTAACATCGCCCACGAAAACCCTATCTAGAGATGGAGGAAAACCCTACCTTTCCACGACAAGGATTGATTGATAGTTGGACTCTTTTTTAAATTTTTGAACATTTGTTAAAATTGTGATTTTTTTAGAAATTCTAAAAGAAAATCAAATTCGTGAACATTTTTTTCAAATCTGTGAACAATTCAAATCATGAACTTCTTCAAATTCATGAACCTCTTTAAATCCATGAACACTTTTTCAAATTCACGATTTTTTTTCAAATTAATGAACTGGTTTAAATCCACAAACATTTTCTATCTATAAAAATCGGAAGTCAGTTTCGTTCATGAACCAATAGTTGTTCGTTTTTAATAAATCTAAAAAATAGGTGTTCGTCTTGTAGCCGACAAGGGCGACCGAGCGCGAAGACCGAGAACGAGCTATTGGGTCACGGCCCGTCTACCGTCCGCGGGAGTGCCAACGGGGATTCAGAAGCACGCAAGGTATCTTCAGGAGCTCCTATAAGCCGCACTTTGCGGCAAATGGGCGCTCCTTCGCATAGGATACACACTGACTAGGCCGATCCATTGCGGGTGCATGCAGTGAGCGGGCGCGATGGGAAGCTCCCGTTGGTACTGTAGCACAACAGCAAAAAAACACGAAAAAGCAGCGCTGTAGAGGACCTCTCATTAATCAAGTGTTGTTGATAGAAAGGGAGCTATGATTGTAAGTGACTTATTCGCGACGCTAATTTCTAAGAACTAACCACAGTGCCAGAACCAAAGACTTTTTGATTTTATTCGAACAATTCTTGGAAAATGTAAGCAATATTTAAAAAACTAAGTAATGTTTCAAATCCTGAACATTTTTTGAACAACGCTGTTTTTTTAATTCCCTTTTTCAAAAAAGGAACATTTTCAAATTGTTAACAATTTTTGGAATCCCGAACATTCTTTTCCAATTGTGACCAATTTTTTTTAAACGCAAACTTTTCTTAATAAACGTGCACAATTTTTTTAAAGCGATTATTTTTAAAAATTTTGAACAATTTCAAAATTCTGAACAAATTTGCAAACCCCTGAACTAATTTTCAAGCCTGAATATTTTTAAAATTCTCAAAAAAAATTGGTTACATGAACAAATATTTAAAAATAGGAACATTTTTTGGAATTCAAAACAAATTGAACATTTTTGGAAAACTCCCAAACATATTTTGAATTTGTGAACATATTTCGAAAAAGGGAATCTTTTTGAAAATATGAATTTTTTAAAAAAATCTTCAAAATTTGTTTCTAATTTTTGAACCTAATTTGGAAAAGGAACATTTTCAAAATTCCAAAATCAAACTTTTTCTAAAATAAAAATAAAAATAAATTTGAAGAAGAAAAAGAAAAGAATAGAAAACAAAACAGAAAAAGGAAAATAAACTTGAAAAGGAAGAAATTAGAAAAGAAACAACAAAAAGTCTGTAAAGCCGAAAAACCAATAAAACTGGTTTGGGAAGGTGCTGAGAACTATGATCTTGTAGCACGGTAATCCTGCTGGAAGTGGGCCGACCTATGTTGTTCCCTTGCACCTGTTCCCTGTGCATTTCAATTGACAGTTTGTCGCAGTAAGCGTCAAATAGGATATTCCGAGATCTCCTATATGGCTTAAGGCGCTAGTTGCAGTTCATTCTGCAAACCAGCGCGCACTCTGCCTCAGCTCTGGGCCCGCCCATTTTACAGTTTGCTTTTCCGTTTTGTAACACTCAAAAAAGGTGTGGTAGTGGGGGCTTCAGGGATCGAACCCACACCTGTTCCTTGTGCGTTTCAATGATAGTTTGTCGCAGTAAGCGTCAAATAGAATATTCCAATATCTTCTATTGCAGTTCATTCTGCAAACTGGCGCATGCTACACCTCAGCTCTGGGCCGGCCCATTTTACTTTTTCTGTTTTGTAAAACTGAAAAAAGGTGTGGCAGTGGGGGCATTTCCTATTTAGCGCTGCAGGCGCCGGTTATAGCTGTTTCCGCAAACCGGCGCCTGCAGCCACGGTAACTGGGCCTGGCCCATCTTTTTCCTTTCCTTCCTGTCGTGAGGACAAAAAATGCACACTTTGGACGGGAATCGATCCCGCGACCTGACGGTCGTTAGCCTCATGCACTAACCACCGCACTAACTCGTATTAGTTACCCAAACTACTGCTTCTTCACCTTTTCTTCTTACAACGATTCCTTTTTCCTATTCTTTTTCCTTTTTATTCGAAATGGTTTTGTTATGTTTTTTTTATTTTTATTTTTTCTTCTTTTCGGAACGGTTTTATATTTATTTTGCTAATTTGAAAGAACTATTTTAAAAAAAATCGGTGAACTTTCTTTCACAATCGATGAACTCTTTTTCAAGATCGATGAACTTTTTTTCTAAATTGATGAACTTTTTTTCTAAATTAATGAACTCTTTTTTCAAAATTGATGAACTCTTTTTCAAAATCGATGAACTGTTTTTCAAAATCAATGAACGTTCTTTTAAATTCGGTGAACTTATTTCAAAATTGATGAACTCTTTTTCAAAACCAATGAAATCTTTTCACAATCCGTGAACTTTTTTTCAAAATGGATGAACTCTTTTTCAAAATTGATGAACTGTTTTTCAAAATCGATGAACTTTTTTCAAAATGGATGAGCTTTTTTAAAATTCGGTGAACTTATTTCAAAATCGATGAACTCTTTCCCAATTTGATGAACTTTTTTCAAATTTGATGATCTGAAAAAATGAATGAAGGTCTCCAAATCTGTAAACTTTTTTGAAATCTCGATTTTTTTTCTTTTTTTATGATATTTTTCATTTTTCGTTTTCATCTTTTTTCTAAAGTCAACGGTTGACCAGTCAGTCAACTGGTCAACCGTGACCGTACGAACAGCCCTCGAGGCTCTCGATCCAGCGAGCAACCAGGCGAGGCAAGTTTAGCCGTGGTCGCCACATGGGCCGGCCCACGATTTGGCGGCTGTGAGCGCCAGCTCCCTTAGCTGGCGCCTAAAGCGCCACCTAGGAGCTCCCGGCAGTGGGGGCGTCACCGCGTCAGGGATGAAACCCACAACCTCCTCGCTGCAAGTTATTTGCGCTAACCACTACACCATCACGGCGCTTGGGTATAGCGACTTCCTTTATTATATTTCTATACATATAGGAAATGTCCTATGTGTTCCTTTTTTTTCTTTTCATTTTTGGTTCCTGTTTATTTTCTTAAATTCATGAACTTTTCTAAAATAAAAGTTTTTTTAAAATAGTTGATGAACTTTTTCAATTTCGATGAACCTTTTTCAAGTTCGATGAGTTTTTTTTCAAAAACATCAAACGGCACCAAGTATATATATATAGCTCCTATTGATCATAAATGGTTGAGACAAAAGATGCATCTCCTAGGGAAGACCAGAATACGTGGGAAGAATAGAGTGCGGCGTGAGAGCGGTCACCGCCGGGGTACCATGTTCCTCCATGCTATACACATGCTCCACATCCTCGGTTGCAGCAATCATCACATTCGTTCCCCCAGCCTCCGGGTCCGGCCGGTAGAACATCACCACGTCGGTGGAGAGCGTCACGGACTCAGGTAACGCATGTTCGTGTATAATCGGGGGGTTTACGGCCCAAGTCCCATCCAGCGCCGCCGCCGTCAGCCTGCCCCACATCTCCAACCGCGACCATGGTAACGGCAAGACGTTTTTTGGGCCTTGGTCGTCAAGCTCGGGCAGCGACCAGAACAGCGCGCGGTAAGGACCGCCGTCGTAAAAGGACGGCGTTCCCGCCTCCGGATGTCCGCAGGTGAAGGGGAGCTGTTGGTCGGCGTCAACGGTGGCGCTGTGCTCGGAGCCACTTTGCGAGGACGGCCGGATGTGCACTATGAGCTCATCGCCGACGCATTCCGGCACAAAGACGTGGCCTTCGGGCACCGGGATGAACCTCCATGGCTTGTGTGGTTCCGCTGATTCGTCTCGCTGATCAGGTATCGGTGCATCCTCCGGCTCCGGGTCATCACAAATGCTGGGAAACTCGTGATCCTGCCATGAGGTGATCACGATTCACGAGCGAAGCAAACTCAAAGTAAGTGTACAACCAAGCAACGGTGGAAGCAGTATGCGTGCTGTGCTAAAGTCATCACGTACACTGACTTTCTGATGTCTTCCTTTGTCTGTAAAAAACTAAAAATTAGAGGGAACAGCGTGGTATCCTTACCATGGTTACACCTTGCGATGGCTGGAGATCATCTTCCGCTGCGATGTTGAATTCAGAATTTGGCGTGCCGTCGGCTTTGGTGACTTTGTTGGTCATCAGCTTTATTTCATCGGAAGTAGGTGGCGTTTGGTTCAAAGGATAACCATCCAGGGAATAGGGATAGCCAGTTTTAGAGGGGATACCACTCGTTTGGTTTGTGAGCGAAGATGGCTGAGGATAACCAGATACCTGGGAATATTCCATCAAAAGCTGGCTGAGGGGAGCCGCGAAATTATGGCGGATGGTGGCAACCACCCACGCGCGATGCCCTGGAGATATCATTCTTCAGACTAGTATTTTTGCATCTAGCTGTGACATGACATGGCAAGATCGACTTCGAATTGGCCATTAGATACATCTTCTAATCTGCTGATGTATAGCTTGTATTTTTTTGTCAGATTGGAGTGTACGCATTTGGTTGTACAGATGGATATGTTTGGACCATGAAGTTACAAATCCAATGCATTTTTTCTATAGTGTCGTTGACCATTCAAATATATATATATATATGTTTTAATTCTAAAAAAATTGATATATATGTTTTGTATAATTAGTTTATATTTACAAAAAAGAACTCAAATTATAAGATATCCATCTTCCATCCTTCTTACCAAACATAAAATTGGTTACCCTTAACCACCTCTCAATTTGCAACCAAACACGAGAATAAGGATATCCCCAACCACGTGGTTAGGTATATCCTTAGCCAGCTAACCTTGCCCACGAACCAAACGCCCCCGTATTGGACAACATACTTGCTATGTTGTTCATCATCTCGATGTGGTGTTTTTCTTGGTTCTCTAAATACAGGCAACCGATCACAAATTTAGTAAGATGGCGATCTTCAAAAAACAGCTATTGCACCTTGCTGCGTTAATTAATTGTATATATGTTGGCGTAATATGCAATAATTTGGATATACAATTGATGGATTTAACGTAGAATAATGATTAATTTCTGGCTCGACGCTTACGGATAATTTGCTCCATGCGCGCGAGCTTCGCCTCCGTGTTGTGGAGGTGCACCGCGAGGTCCCTGCTGGTGGTGAAGGACGAGAGAAGGACCGCCGCGTGAAGGCACAACGCGACGGCGAGCGCCACGTGTTTGGCTCTTCGGCCAATGGTAACGATGAGAAGGTGGCGCCAGCGGGCGTCGGAGGCACCCACCAATCGATGTCCAGCGAGCAGGTTGGCCACGACGGTGGCGAGTAGACCTGGCCATCCTCCGGGCCGGGCCAGGCTTCGGGCCGGGCCTGACCAAGCCCAAGGTAGAAAACTCAGGCCCGAGCCCAGCCCGGCCGTCGGGCCTAGTTTTCAGGCCCGAGCCCGACCCATCACAGCAAAAAACACGTCGGGCCTCGGGCCTCAGGCCAGGCCTCTTCAGTAAATGGCATAAACAGCAGGCCCAGGCCCGGCCCGACCTAGTCCTCGGGCTCAAAACCTAGGCCCAGGCCCGGCCCGGGAGCAGGGTTGGGCCAGGCTTTTTCGGGCCGGGCTGTTCGGGCCGGGCGGCCCATGGCCAGGACTAGTGGCGAGGCAGGCGGCGAGCAGCCCGGCGTTGTCCATGAGCGCGCTTGTACGATCAGCCCGATGCGTAGAGACGACCGATGTCAGGCTCCTGGGCTGCTTTTACCGGCTGGTTTCTTTACTTGCCGGATGAATTACGATCGAACTCCTCCTATTCGTCCGACCGGCTAAATTATGATCTGCCACAACAACGACTCTTTTTCTTTTAACTGGAGACTCATGGCTCAAGACTCTCAACAGGTCCACATCCTCTATTTGAACACGGCGTCGGCTGTGTCACCACTTATCCTTCTTCCCCTCTCATAGATGGTATGGTCTCCACCTGATCACAACAAATTGAAGTGTGCCCAATCCTACGGTGATGCGCCGGCCATGTCATCGCACACTTGTCATTGTGCACGTACAAGGAAATGTTTAAAACTTTAAAAACTAATGTCGCCAGATATGTTTATCCCTTGATCTGGTCAATATGGCTTCCCTCATACTTCTACTCGCTTTTTCACAACCCCCGTGTTTTCTTACAGATTAAACACTTCTTGTTGCCAAGAATCAGGAATTGGCTGGGTCGAGGACCTGGGTCACGGTACATCATCGGAGATGGAATGCTTATCGAGGACTGGATGAGAGGGGAGGGTGTACAGGGCAGACCGGATATGGCAAGATGTGATGACAATATTCCTCCTTCCCTTTGTAGGAGAGGATTTTTATTACCACGTTGACGGCAGCACATAGAGCAACGGTTGAGGAAGGAGAGGTGGCTCTCCGAACGGCATTGTGGAGTTCACTTAGTACAACCTAAATGACAACTACAATGATATAGGTGGGATGTGGGTGAAGGTTGTCCATAACACACGAAAACAAAGCTTCCTTATTGCATCTTAGATTATTAGCACCCTAAAGGATGTAAATCGTAAAACCATTATTAGGATTAATCATAAAAGTCAAGGATGATCATCCATAGTGAAGAACCGGTACCTGTTCGGCAATAAGTTGACGTCTTTGCAGGCCATCCCTACGAAGAGATCACTTGTTTCTCCTAACCTTATTCTTACCAGGTGGTGAATTTGCAAAATGGAAAGAGCCTTCTCCGCGCCGGTATCCACCCAAAAACTGTACTCCTACATGTACGCTGGAATAGCAAAACAATAATGTAAAACAAAGCCCGGTATGGAGTATAGCATATATAGATACCCAGGACATATTAGGAGGGAGATAGTTCCATCATGGAGTAAAACGTACATGCCCAGGATGTTGGAATTGATCTCGGTCAAAACAAACCGAGAGAAAAAGGGGGGAGCTCAACTCCCACGTACGTGCCCTGATCGGGGGCACCAAACCAACTGTTTTGGTCTCGGTCCCGCCTCCCTAGCACCTAAAAAATAAATAAGGAAAAAGGACCCCTCCCGTGTGATCTAACGATCTGCACGGTAAGGCCAGGTCTCTCGCTAACTACTGATCCTGATGAGGTGCTAACGGAGACGAAGACCGTCTACCACCGCCGGCCACCTCCAGGGCAGTGCCGGCGGCACCCTGCACGTCCATCTCCCTGCTGCTGCTTCTTCCCCAATAAGCTCCACACTGCAGGAGGCTCACGGGGGAGCCCCCTCAGTGCTGGCGGCGCTGCTGCTCATCACGTAATCCTGGTGCTGTCCTTCCCCGGCCATGGAGGACCCAAGGTGCAGCCATGGACTACTGGTAGTTTTACAATGATTCTGGTTAGTACCTAATCTTCCGCATATGTATTTTGGTGTTCTAATCATGAGATTAAGATCATATCATGTTAATCCTAAAGAGTTACTCTAACATTGGTATCTAGAGCAAGGTTAATCTCGGTTAGAACCCCAATTAGACCCTGTTTTACTGTTAGTCACTGATGTCAGGGTCTAATTGCTCATGGTTTGGTACTAATTATTCATCTTTAAGATCTGAAGTTGTTACGTTAAGGTGACGATTATGTTGTTATGTGATAATAGTCACGACCTAGTAATTAACTGATTCTGGTCTGAAGTTAAGATCTGATTTCGGTCGTATGCCAAGACTCAAAGTTCATGTGGTAAAAGTTTTAGTAGATATGGGCTTTTCAATTCTTAATGTTTATAGCTCAAGATCTATTCAAGGTCTGTTAGCTATTAATCACGTGAGTTTTGGATCGGAAAGGAATTAGGAGGGGAATATGTATGTTTCAAGAAACTCCAAAGGAAAAGAAAAATCCGCAAAATGCTTGAGGTCAGGGCCTCACCTAATGGCCGCGTCGTCGCCCTCCTACCCTCCGGGGTTCGCACGGCCTTGCCGTGCGAAGGCGCCGAAGCAGCACCGCCGTTGACTCCCGTCGGAGATGATGCGCGGGAAGATGTGCGCCGTCGTGCCGCCCTTAAGGACAAAGACGCCGCTCGGTCTCCATGCCCCGCGCGTCTCCGTCGCCTCCCCTCTCGCCGTCGCACCGCTGCCTGATGCCACGCGCGCAGCACGGGTAGCCACGCTCGACGGAGTAGCGCGCGGGATCTCTCCGCTGCACGCTACTCCGGCGAGCGGAGCCGCCGAGCCGCCATGGATGCCGGCGAAATGGGCGCTGAGCCGCCGCCTGGCAGAGCGCTCGCCGCTTCGCTCTCTCTCTCGAACGTGCGAGAATAGCGGCGAATGCGGGAGAACGTGGGGAAAATGTGCTAGGGTTTGGCCAAATCCGTTTTCAACCGTCTGATCGGATCGGACGCCTCAATTTCGTGAGGAATGATTAACGGGCATGCGGCCGCCCTGTGCACAAATTGTGGCAGAAGGCCTCAGCCCAGGTTGTCTCGGCCTGCATCCATTCCCACTCTATGGACCGCTCGGGCGGCTTTTCCTAATGCGCTCAAGCAGCTTTTTGGGGCAAAATATGATACAGTACTTCTGAATTTTCAATGCAACTCTGTGCTTTTAAGTATTTTGGTAATGTTTAATGCACTGTTTAATTTAGAAAAAAATGTGCACCAATTTTTTTTGCAAAATAATGTTAATGATTGTATTTGTGTTTTGTGTGTGTGTGTGTGTGTGTGGTGCATTTTATATGATGTTATCCATATAATAATGCCCATGCACTATTAACAAGTTTGAAATTGCCTAAAGTTATGTTGAAACCATGTTTTAAATTCCTCAATAGAATGGAACCAACAAGATAATTTAATTTGGAAAATCTAATATGATATTGATGTATGATGTCATTTTTAGTGACATATTTTATGATGATTACCTTTCAAGAATTATTGAAATGATTAAATGTTGAGCATTTTTCAGTCACTCGTTTAATTTTCTAAAAAAAAATATTTGAGTGAAGTTTATGTTGTCATTCCTATGGAATTTCTTAATGATGTGATCATTATTAATGGGCTAAGGCCACCTCAAAGATAATGTTGATGGTCGCATCGCACCACACTATGCGCAATAATCATTTTGGACCATTATGTCTATTGTACAAAGCTAAAATTTTATCTGACTGCATTATATGTCATTTAATTAAGATATGCACAATTTCTAAAAAAAATTAAGATATGCACTACTGAAATGTGCATAATGACCCAAAATGGTGTGATGAAATTATGACCAATTGCCTTAATATAGGAATTTTACCAAAAGAATTGTTCTAAAGTACATGTTGTCACCAAATATTGTTATTTGGTGAATCCTTATGTGGTTTTATTGCCAAATTTAATATTTTGGAAATGATTTCCGAAAAATAGTATTAATGGCATATTCACAATGAATGTCAATTTTAATGTTTATTCAGTTGAATTAACATTTATATTTTTATGTTAATTCCAATGTCATTGAGAATTTTAATGGTAATTTTGACACTTATATCAGTGTTATTATACGGTGTCAGCTTTAGTGTCAAAAGGATTATGTATGATGGCAAACATGGTTTTATGTTGTTGCTTCATGTTAATGCTAGCTATTAATTTGGCCAGAGTTCGTACTCATCATTATGTGATTTTATGTCTCTCTAATCAAAATGGAACCAACGAGAAGTTTTGATTAGAGATTAAAAAAGGGGGGGTTATAATGGCATGTGATGATATTCTGACCAACATTGATTATTTTCATGTGTCCTTTATGAATAAAGGAGGTTCTTTTTTCGTTTTCTGCCAAACAGTAATACGGTTTAAAATATGATGATATTTTGGCATAAACAAACCTTATGGAAGTAACTTTCCCATGTGGAGAGTGGAGATCATTGTCTCATGTAACAAATCTCCCAACTTTCTGCCATTACGGTTGTAGGATTTTAATCATGATGTTAAGGTAGACATTGGGAGAGGTCTCGAGATGCATGTGCCGACATGCACATTACTAATGCAATGGAGTTTAAAGTCAAAACTATTGGATTTATTCCACTAGAATTTGGAGGTGCTTAATTCTCCATCTTATTGATGATTGTTCATGCTCCTGGTTATTGGAGAAATTTATTATTTTTTGTTCTCGGGCAGATGACATGATTTTGTATGTTATTAAGTCAACTCCAATTATGTAATGTTAGTCCTGCCCTAGGGTGAGACAAGTTATGTTTTCACTGAATGGGTCTTTTGTCAATATTATATGCTATGCTACAATTTAAGATACAGGAGAAGTATAATTAATGAGACCTCATCAAAATTGTGGTTTTAGACCACATTTCGAGGGGGGGAATGGAAGTCTCATTTAATATGAGATATCACATTCAATTCTCGTATTTAGACCATAGCATGTACAACTAAGCAAAATATGTATCTCAATTCTCCAATTAAGATGGAACCAACAAGAAATCTTAGTTGGAGAATGAATGAAAAGCACATTCTAAGGTTCTCTAATTAAGATGCAACAAGTCTTATTTAGAAGAATGAATAAAAAATAGAAGAATGAATGAAAAATGACTCCTCTGTCATGTTAGTGTGTACTTAGTCCCTTGTGAGCATTATGAAGCACACATGAATGCTAAAGTGTCAATCTTGCTAGCCTAATGACCATAATGATGTAACATGTTGATTATATATTGACCAACGTCGTTTATAATCATATGTCACACTTCACTCAAGTGGCAAGTTTGTCAGTATCATGTGGCTTGTGGTTATATTTCTGACTAATGTCGTTTGTAATCATTTGTCATTTTGCATTAAGTTCTTTTCTATGTTCAGCTCAATGGTATTGTGGTTTAGAACTGAAACGAGTATTATCAAGATTTTGGACATGTTTTACATCCTTTAAATAAAATGATCGTCGGGAAACCTGGAGCATATGAACATGAATCTTAAGGATAACTATGTTAGATCTTTGTTCATATGCATCAGGTAAGTTGACAAAAAATGCCTTGCAACAGTTAATGTTGAGACTTAACATTTTCCCTGTGATTGATAATGTGTGTGAATGATCATCTTAGAAGCTTGTGTGATAATGAGCTCTAATGATGTATGGAGCTCAATAGAGTTTCCTAAGTGGGTTGTTATGATGCTTGTGTTATTATTATAGCATGCTCTTGTGTTGATTGAGTTAATAATGTATGTATAACTCAACCGTCAGGTTTTGTCAAATAGATGAAGTTAACATAAGGTATGTTGCCTCAAGAAATTCAATTATGAAATAAGGCGAGCGTTGGGACAAGGGGGAGTAAGTTCACTAAATGTGAAGATGGAATATTTTTTGGCGAGCCAAGAATTTGTATCTTCCATTGACATAAAGGATCTTGGTGATGCCTTATACTTTATTTGTATCGAGGTTCATCAAGATATAGGTCCAAAAGGAGTATAAGTTCTCTTATGACGACATACGTCAATAGAGTACGAAAGAAAATATTATGTGGCAGTACTCTATCTCACCTGCTACTCAAGTTAAGGGCAATAAAAGTGGACATCTCAGTGTCCAAGGAACATTTATGAACTGATCAGATAATGTTAGTTCCTTATGCTTCGGTTGTCAGAAGCAATATATGTATTCAAGTATGAAGGCGCGCCCTCTTATTTATGATCGGGTAACTTGGCAAATTGTGTTTAATCTAGAATTGGACCGCTGGAAATTTGTTATCAAGCTTTGCAGTATATACAAGGCGATGACTATTACATGCTCACTTATAATGAGTTTGATAACCTCATACATGTGGGTTAGTCAGACTGTGACGCCCCCGATTCAATCGTACACTAATCATACACGCAAACGTGTACGATCAAGATCAGGGACTCACGAGAATATATCACAACACAACTCTACAAATAAAATAAGTCATACAAGCATCATATTATAAGCCAGGGGCCACGAGGGCTCGAATACAAGAGCTCGATCATAGACGAGTCAGCGGAAGCAAAAATATCTGAGTACAGACATAAGTTAAACAAGTTTGCCTTAAGAAGGCTAGCACAAACTGGGATATAGATCGAAAGAGGCGCAGGCCTCCTGCCTGGGATCCTCCTAAACTACTCCTGGTCGTCGACAGCGGCCTGCACGTAGTAGTAGGCACCTCTCGAGTAGTAGCAGTCGTCGTCAACGGTGGCGTCTGGATCCTGGGCTCCAACATCTGGTTGCGATAACCAGGTACAAGGGAAAGGAGGAAAAGAAGGAGAAAGCAACTGTGAGTACTCATCCAAAGTACTCGCAAGCAAGGAACTACACTACATATGCATGGGTATATGTGTAAAGGGCCATATCAGTGGACTGAACTGCAGAATGCTAGAATAAGAGGGGGATAGCTAATCCTTTCGAAGACTACGCTTCTGGTAGACTTCGTCTTGCAGCATGTAGAAGAGAGTAGACTGAAGTCCTCCAAGTAGCATCGCATAGCATAATCCTACCCGGCAATCCCCTTCTCGTCACCCTGTTAGAGAGCGATCACCGGGTTATATCTGGCACTTGGAAGGGTGTGTTTTATTAAGTATCTGGTTCTAGTTGTCATAAGGTCAAGGTACAACTCCAAGTCGTCCTGTTACCGAAGATCACGACTATTCGAATAGATTAACTTCCCTGCAGGGGTGCACCACATAACCCAACACGCTCGATCCCATTTGGCCGGACACACTTTTCTGGGTCATGCCCGGCCTCGGAAGATCAACACGTCGCAGCCCTACCTAGGCACAACAGAGAGGTCAGCACGCCGGTCTAAATCCTATGGCGCAGGGGTCTGGGCCCATCGCCCATTGCACACCTGCACGTTGCGAGGGCGGACGGAAGCAGAACTAGCCCCCCTTAATACAAGAGCAGGCTTACGTTCCAATTCGGTGCGCGCCGCTCAGTCGCTGACGTCACGAAGGCTTTGGCTGATACCACGACGTCGAGTGCCCATAACTGTCCCCGCGTAGATGGTTAGTGCGTATAGGCCAGTGGCCAGACTCAGATCAAATACCAAGATCTCGTTAAACGTGTTAAGTACCCGCGAACGCCGACCAGGGCCAGGCCCACCTCTCTCCTAGGTGGTCTCAACCTGCCATGTCGCTCCGCCACAAAGTAATAGTTGGGGGGCCGTCAGGAACCCAGACCCACCTCTACCGGGATGGAGCCACCTGCCCCTCCAGCACCCAACTCCGAACAGTACCTCAGGTAATGTAACAGTGTAAAGTATATAGTATATGCCCGTGATCACCTCCCGAAGTGATCACGGCCCAGTAGTATAGCGTGGCAGACGGACAAGAGTGTAGGGCCACTGATGGAACACTAGCATCCTATACTAAGCAGTAGGATAGCAGGTAAAGGTAACAACAGTAGTAGCAAGGACAGGCTATGTAGCAGTATAGGATTAACTGAAAGCAGTAACATGCTACACTACTCTAATGCAAGCAGTATAGAGAAGAGTAGGCGATATCTGGTGATCAAGGGGGGCCTTGCCTGGTTGCTTTGCCAAGAGAGAGGGGTCGTCAACTCCGTAGTCGTACTGGGTAGCGGCGGCGTCGGTCTCGGTGTCTAGCGAGAAAAGCGGGGGAAGAAACAATAAATATTAAGCAAACAGATGCATAGCGGTGCATGACATGACAAAGTGTGATGCTAGGTATGCCCTAACGCGGTATGAGGTGGTACCGGTGAAGGGGGGACATTCGGGAAAATATCCCCAGTGTTTCGCGTTTTCGGACCGATGAAACGAAGGGGGAAAGTTACGTGTTCGCTATGCTAGGGATGCATGGCGGACGAACGGGCTGCGCATCCGGGTTCGTCTTGTCGTTCTGAGCAACTTTCATGTACAAACTTTTTCCATCCGAGTTACGGATTATTTTATATTAATTTTAAAATATTTAAATCATTTTTAGGATTTATTTAATTAATTTAATCAACATTATCCAGAACAGTTCATGCTGACGTCAGCATGTCGTCAGCAGTCAACAGAGGAGTTGACTGGGTCGCTGACGTGTGGGTCCCACCTGTCATAGGTACAATAACCTAATTAACCTATTAATCAGTTTAATTAGTTAATTAGGTACCTAATGTTTAATTAGTTTAATTAAACAGGATTAATTAAGTTAATTAATTTAGTTAATTAATTAACATTTTTGTTTACTTATTATTTATTTATTTTCTTTATTATTATTTTAACCTTTTTTTGAAATGTTCTGGGGTCGTGGGCCCCATGTGTCATAGAGCAAGGGGCCCTAGCGGGCGTGGGGTTTACGGGCACGGGTGCGGGCGTCACCCGAGCAGGCGCACGCCCAGGGGCGTGCGGGGCGGCGGACCCGGCAGGGCACCGGAGCAGGGGAAGGCCGGTGGTCTGGGGCTGACGGTGAGGGGCAAAGCGGCGGCAGGGGGTGGCGCGACCATTGCGGGGTCGGGATAGCAGCAGGGAAGCGGCAGCGAGCAGTGATGGGATGGCAAAGCAACTGCGGCGAGCGCGGCGGCCAAGGCAAGCCGCGCGGCGTGGGACGGTGATGACTGGCGGCGTAGGCGGACAGGGGAGGCCGAAGGAGGTCACGGCGGGCGCGGGCCTCGGTGGCCAGAGCGGGGAAGGCGCGCGGGACGCCGTGGTGCATGCCGGCGCACGCGATGCAGCGGCCGCGTGGGGCGAGCGAGGCACGGGCAGCACGAGGGAGCGTGCAGGCGAGGGGCGACATCGCGTGAGCGGGAGCAGCGAGCGGGGCATGTGTGTGGTGCGCAGGAAAGGGCAGAGGAAGGTGGGGCCTCACCGCAGGGCGTAGGGCACGGGGCAATGGTGCTCGAGGTGGGGACGGGGACGGCGGCGTCGGAGACGAGGAGATAGTCTGGTGGAGAAGCGTGGTTGAGGCGGCGGGGTGACTTCGGGGCGAGGCGGCGCTGGCGATCCGGCGACGATGACGGCGCAAAGCGGCGGGGAGGCGACGGCGGGCAACGGCAAGCGGCATCGGGCAGCACCGGGTGGCGGGGCGCGGCCGTCGGGGCGGCGCCGGGGGCAGCGGTCTCGGCGCTGGGGGGAGGTTCGATCCCCCTCCCGATCGGATCGAGAGAAGAGGAGAGGAGCGACCAGGAGAGGGAATCGTGGGGAGAGAGTGGGTGGATAGGGGTTAGGGTTCGGTCGTAGTGGGTGGTTAAGGGAGTGGGGCTGGGCCCGTTTGTTGGGTCTTCACCCACTTGGGCTGGCCAGTTGGGCACGGTTGGCCCAGTGGAGGGGAGGTTGCTTTTTTTTTGTTAGTTTTGTTTTTTTGTATTTTCTTTCATTTATCTATTTTCTTTTCTGTTTTCTTTTAACTTCCAATTTATTTTAACTCTATTAGGATAAATAATTAGTGCCTAGATTAGTGCTATAAATTAAGCCTCTGCGATAAAAGCTTGACTTCCAAATAAATTAGTTTAGGATTTTATAAAATACAAAAGTCATTTATTTAATTGTTTTAGCCACTGGGTTAATTAGTTTTGAGCATTTAAACATGTTTTAAAGGTTTGGTTTCTCCACCAATATTTATTATGAATTACCTGCTACATTTAGAACATTTTAGTTTTGACTTTTGTAAACTCTTCTAGTTTGACTTTATTTCAAATTTGAATTTGAATGAGTTTTGAATCATCGCGAGATTATCAACAATAATCGTGGTGACGTGGCAACATTAGTACAGGGTTACTGTAGCTTAATTATCTGGGCGTCACAATTCTCCTCCACTACAAGAAATCTCGTCCCGAGATTTAGGAGGGGAGCATCGGGGGAGGGATTGGGTTACAAAAAAAATCTAACGGATCTTGTCGGTCTTGGTTGCTCTTCTCGAAGAGGTTGATCCATTATGTTGATGTCTTCATTTCTCTGCTTCAGGTCATCATTATGAAGTCTTCATCCTTTCTTCGGGGGTTCCATCGTCCTTACAAATAGGTAACGGGGCAGATCGGCAACGACAGAATGCTATAAGGGTAATAATCTGGGATTAACCCATGACTGAGCATACGAGTACCTATCGAGTTGAACAAATAAAACACATCGAGGGTAAAGTTCGAAGGTACCATAAGAAGTTTCAAGCAGCCAGACAATCGTTCAATGCCTAGACAAAAGATGAAAGGGTTTCAGGGCAACGCGAATAAGTACTGCGTCTGATACTAGAATAGGTCATCTCTAGGAAGGTGACCTATGGATGCATACGGAGTCAAGCGAGAGGAATAACCTTGGAAACCGGGGTTACAGGAGAGTCAGGTTTCGATCCTGTGGAACTGTGGGTTATGGGCCCACCATGTGGTTCAAAAGTAGGAAGGGCGCCGACATATTGCACGGTCATGGTAGCCAGGCATGGCAGAGGATAGCCTGTCAGTTATGTTGGCAACAATGTCGATACCAAGGGCGAGGGACAAAGAGAACCATCTTCCTGCTCGTTGAATGAGGCGGACCAATAGGCAAAGTTCTCGTCCATCGGTGGTTACCGGAATGTCAACAACAATAGTAACAGGGCCTTGCTAACAGAATTGTACACCGAGGTGTTTACACAAGCGGGAGAATATTATTGCTTAGATCATATGGATCACAAGAAACGTTAAACCACCAATGGAAAGGAAAATATGGTTATCAGATTAAACAGAACAATGGAAAGGAAAATGTGTTTAAACACTTATTTCAAGGGTATAACCTTCCCAAGGGCAAGCAGAGCATGATATCCATGATAGGGCAGCAAGTTTAAAAGCATTTAGATAAAGGGCTGAGGGGAGAATCATGATAATACCCATACAACGGTGTTTGGATAATTGATCAAGAATCATGTAGCATTGCGCTTCCACTATTCGCAATGATATTCAGAATACCCTAGTCATGCTCCGAGGTAGTGATAACATGGTGTTTTAAGTAATGGTTGGATCGAAAGATCACAAGAGATACAAAGGAACACTTCCAAGATTATCTTGGAACGTAAGGATTAACCAAACACAACTAGGTCTGTGTTGGCAGAAAGCCAAGGATGTCATCGATGATATCACAAATCATCGAGGGGCAGGGATGGTTACTTGTCATCATCCATTTGGTTGATATTCTGGAAGGAATCAAAATGTTGTTTGACGACCACGACAAATTTTGTTGAGAGGCTCCACGAAGATGTAATCGATCGGCAATGACATCAAGTCAAAGGAATGATGAAGCGAAAGGTTATTGGAACCATGGGTATGACACAAACTCGAAATCAAGTTTGCTATTCAGGGAGAAATGATATGACGAGGAAGACCGACATAAGATTAGCTCATCGTCGAAAATTGTGCGGCGAGAAGGACCAGGTAGCACAATTAAAATTTAGCATGATAGTGATATAGCCGATCGGGCTACGAATGACTTGAAGGATTATTAAACTCATAAGCCACGAAAATTACTTAGAGTTAATGAATCAGATTTCAGGCTCGATTCACTATCGATGTCCCTGAGTGTCTAACAACTCAGAACCCAGGGAAAAATTGAAATCGATGAGAAATAATACTTGAAGAACTCACAAAAAGTAATATGGTTCTGTGATTTTATCGAGATACCACGGGGTAATACTCGAAGGTAGAACGTAATAGAGGTTGCAGAGGTGTATTGATTTACAGGAGACAAGTGCTTTAACTAGTCCGAGAAATGAAATCAAGGAGAAAATATGATCGGAACCACGATTGGAAAGGATCAATTCATAGATACCAAATGATAGTATATCAAGGGAGTAATTATTATTACAAGAAGCTTCCATGATAGGATATACATCGTGTCCATGGGCATGAACACAAAGTTCAAGGTCGACTCCCACTTCTTTAATGTATAACCTTCCATTCACCTCTCACTTTCGAAGAAGTTGTAGTGTTGAAATTTTATCTAGCGAAATACCAGAAGAGTATGACTCGTGAAAACTTTCAAGTTCACACATATTAAGGAAGGCATAGGCTCAACCCGTCAGGGTATCGTGGAAACATATACCACAAGCTTCAATCGTAAATACCACCAGCTCGAAAACAGAGCATGATTGAGAAAACAGAGGATACAATTTACTAGAGGCTTTTATATATCCGTGGAAAGGCTCACAAGCTTATTGAATATGAAGGACATTGTCGAATAAATTTCCGACAAAGGGTCTGGTGGTCCACAAGAGATCTGATGTGAGCATCGGTACTCAACCATAGGAAGAAAGAATGCAAGGAGATCAGATTATAGAAGCAACTGATTAACTCAAAGCTCAAATGCAAAGGAATTATGAATTCCAAGACAAGAGATCAGAAGCAATGCTCTGATTAGGGATGGATAAATTGAGTAGCCTTAGGGGTACAATCGATGGCAATTTGATTGGTCGAGAACAAGCTCATGTTCAAAAATGACGTCTGAGCCAGAAAGATAATTTAAAAGGATCAACTGATAATTGCGTGCATTCGCACTCATGTTGAATCAATAGGATCAAAATTACGGTGTCTAAGGATACTAACAAATATTGCCAGCCATATGGAAAGCACCCATTATGCAAGCAGACAAGTATTGCAGAGCAATAAGCTACTAAGGATTCTTGGAGGATCGAATAGTATTTCGAAGACCATTGTGAAACACATGAACAACTGGGGGTGAGCGGATACTCGATAAGTGCGAGAATTATCCATAGGGGTATTCAGGTGACAAAGAACAACAAGGCAGTAAGCTCAAAGGATTATCGAAACAACAACAAGTATTTTGGGGTATCTTGTAATAACAAGACCAACTGGGGATGAATGTAAGAATAACAACTGCAAGTAGTTATCCATAAGGGTTGATGGTGGAAGGGGAATTGCAAACGCGATGAACACAAGTTCTCAGGTTAACAGCGGAGAGTATCTTCAGGGTCTTCACGTACAGCAGACGATCATCGGTAATAAGGGGCTCTCCGGGTGAAAGTGATAACGAGATCCTAATGTTAGATTTAGCAAAATTCATTTAACCCGAATAGAAGAGAGTTCAGAGTCCCAAAGTATGGATCGAGGAGTAAAAGATCCTAATACCACCCAGATGGCGACGTGGGCCCGTAAGGCGCACAACCATGTTAGTAAAAGTTTTTGAAATGTCTAGACTCAACTTCGGCCAAGGAGTATGCAAGGGGGATTCCTACAGGCAGTCGGCTCTGATACCAACTTGTGACGCCCCCGATTCAATCGTACACTAATCATACACGCAAACGTGTATGATCAAGATCAGGGACTCACGGGAAGATATCACAACACAACTCTACAAATAAAATAAGTCATACAAGCATCATATTACAAGCCAGGGGCCGCGAGGGCTCGAATACAAGAGCTCGATCATAGACGAGTCAGCGGAAGCAACAATATCTGAGTACAGACATAAGTTAAACAAGTTTGCCTTAAGAAGGCTAGCACAAACTGGGATACAGATCGAAAGAGGCGCAGGCCTCCTGCCTGGGATCCTCCTAAACTACTCCTGGTCGTCGACAGCGGCCTGCACGTAGTAGTAGGCACCTCCCGAGTAGTAGCAGTCGTCGTCAACGGTGGCGTCTGGATCCTGGGCTCCAACATCTGGTTGCGACAACCAGGTACAAGGGAAAGGAGGAAAAGAAGGAGAAAGCAACCGTGAGTACTCATCCAAAGTACTCGCAAGCAAGGAGCTACACTACATATGCATGGGTATATGTGTAAAGGGCCATATCGGTGGACTGAACTGCAGAATGCCGGAATAAGAGGGGGGTAGCTAATCCTTTCGAAGACTACGCTTCTGGCAGCCTTCGTCTTGCAGCATGTAGAAGAGAGTAGACTGAAGTCCTCCAAGTAGCATCGCATAGCATAATCCTACCCGGCGATCCCCTCCTCGCCTGTTAGAGAGCGATCACCGGGTTATATTTGGCACTTGGAAGGGTGTGTTTTATTAAGTATCTGGTTCTAGTTGTCATAAGGTCAAGGTACAACTCCAAGTCGTCCTGTTACCGAAGATCACGGCTATTCGAATAGATTAACTTCCCTGCAGGGGTGCACCACATAACCCAACACGCTCGATCCTATTTGGCCGGACACACTTTTCTGGGTCATGCCCGGCCTCGGAAGATCAACACATCGCAGCCCTACCTAGGCACAACAGAGAGGTCAGCATGCCGGTCTAAATCATATGGCGCAGGGGTCTGGGCCCATCGCCCATTGCACACCTGCACGTTGCGAGGGCGGCCGGAAGCAGAACTAGCCCCCCTTAATATAAGATCAGGCTTACGTTCCAATCCGGCGCGCGTCGCTCAGTCGCTGATGTCACGAAGGCTTCGGCTGATACCACGACGTCGAGTGCCCATAACTGTCCCGGCGTAGATGGTTAGTGCGTGTAGGCCAGTGGCCAGACTCAGATCAAATACCAAGATCTCGTTAAACGTGTTAAGTACCCACGAACGCCGACCAGGGCCAGGCCCACCTCTCTCCTTGCTGGTCTCAAAATGCCCTGTCGCTCCGCCACAAAGTAACAGTCGGGGCCGTCGAGAACCCAGGCCCACCTCTACTGGGATGGCCACCTGCCCCTCCAGCCCCCAACTCCGAACAGTACCTCAGGTAATGTAATAGTGTAAAGTATATAGTATATGCCCGTGATCACCTCCCGAAGTGATCACGGCCCAGTAGTATAGCGTGGCAGACGGACAAGAGTGTAGGGCCACTGATGGAACACTAGCATCCTATACTAAGCAGTAGGATAGCAGGTAAAGGTAACAACAGTAGTAGCAAGGACAGGCTATGTAGCAGTATAGGATTAACTAAAAGCAGTAACATGCTACACTACTCTAATGCAAGCAGTATAGAGAAGAGTAGGCGATATCTGGTGATCAAGGGGGGCCTTGCCTGGTTGCTTTGCCAAGAGAGAGGGGTCGTCAACTCCGTAGTCGTACTGGGTAGCGGCGGCGTCGGTCTCGGTGTCTAGCGAGAAAAGAGGGGGAAGAAACAATAAATATTAAGCAAACAGATGCATAGCGGTGCATGACATGACGAAGCGTGATGCTAGGTGTGCCCTAACGCGGTATGAGGTGGTACCGGTGAAGGGGGGACATTCGGGAAAATATCCCCAGTGTTTCGCGTTTTCGGAGCGATGAAACGAAGGGGGAAAGTTACGTGTTCGCTATGCTAGGGATGCATGGCGGATGAACGGGCTGCGCATCCGGGTTCGTCTTGTCGTTCTGAGCAACTTTCATGTACAAAGTTTTTCCATCCGAGTTACGGATTATTTTATATTAATTTTAAAATATTTAAATCATTTTTAGAATTTATTTAATTAATTTAATCAACATTATCCAAAACAGTTCATGCTGACATCAGCATGACATCAGCAGTCAACAGAGGAGTTGACTGGGTCGTTGACGTGTGGGTCCCACCTGTCATAGGTACAATAACCTAATTAACATATTAATCAGTTTAATTAATTAATTAGGTACCTAATGTTTAATTAGTTTAATTAAACAGGATTAATTAAGTTAATTAATTTAGTTAATTAATTGATTGATTAATTAACATTTTTATTTACTTATTATTTATTTTATTTATTTATTATTTTTTACCTTTTGTTGAAACGTTCTGGGGCCATGGGCCCCATGTGTCATAGAGCAAGGGGCCCTAGCGGGCGTGGGGTTTACGGGCACGGGTGTGGGCGTCACCCGAGCGGGCGCACGCCCAGGGGCGTGCGGGGCGGCGGACCCGGTAGGGCACCGGAGCAGGGGAAGGT